>NC_137063.1:2703312-2770812 GCF_032717465.1 Coenobita brevimanus | reverse complement strand
AAGCCGCCTTTGTCCTTAACCAGTATCAATGCACAACTTTTATCATTGTTCTTAATTTCTGTTGCTGTAAGTGCAGACAAGCAGTCTGGACATGAAATATTTCTCTTTACCATTTTAACTGCATATCCGGCAATGTAACCTACTGCAGCTTCCTTATAATCTGACACATCTGTAAAGTTTGGACAGTCTACATAATCATGATCTTCTTGGGCAGGACTGCGAGGAATGATATCATATCTTCTTGCCATCATAATATCTTCAGTTTTATCCTCTAAAGTTTTCTTCATGACACTGCTAGATGTTGCAGATGTGAGCACTTCAGTGAGGTCTTGTGCAGAGACATTCCCGTTTGACGTTTTTATTTCATGCCTCAGAAGGAGTCTCTTGTATGCTGCCATGAGGTTTAACGCAGAAGGGTTATTTCGAAAGCCACCAGATGCTCGAATTGCGCAGAAAAAGAGTTCTAAGTTATCCTGTGACAGCTTATAAGTTAGAAAGTACTGGAGTGGCTTATTTACACCTACAAACTGTTTATAAAGTGCCTGAGCACTCTTAATGGCATCCAAAAACACAATGAAAGGTGTCTTTCTAGAAGTTTTGTACATGAGGATGTCATCAGAATTAGTGATAGTCATTAGATAAGCAAATGCTTGATCTAAGAATGACATTGAAACTACTTCTGTCTCAGGTTGAAGTGCTGCTTTCATTCCTCTAGCAAATTTGTTTCTCGAGTTCAGTACATCAAAAAGTTTATCAGCCATTTGCAGAAATTTAACTGTACCCTGACAATCCTTAAACTGTGGGAGATGTAATGAATCCCGACAGAAGATTAATGCATCTGCTACACTAGAACTCAGTGTTTGCGCAGCAAGTTTTACTTTCATCTTTTGAGTGTGCCATGAAAGATGGATATCCCTGAGTTTATTTCCTAAATGAAGGCCCTCCTCTTCTTGAAGTTGATGCAGTGCTTGAATATATTTCCATTCTATTTTATTTCCTGATCACAGAGAAACGAGAACATCTTGCCTGTTTTGAATTGAGCGTGAGACTGGGCATCCCAATATGGCCGCTGAGCCACTTCCGGTTGCGTCACTTTCAAACCAGGGTGGCGCACTCTATATGTATAACTCTGTGTTGCAGCCCCCCTAGAGCCCCTAGAGCTGTTAGCCTTGATGATCCCCGCTGTCGCCATATTGTAGCCTGCAGAACCGTTATCGTTGATGATCCCCTCTGTCGCCATATTGCACTATAGCCACGAGAGTCGGCATTCATGTAAGAGTTGAATATCTTGGTAATTCTCCCTTCCCCTCTCTTTTATTTATTTTTTTTATTCAGGTTATTCGCAAGAACTGAAGATTCCCCTGTGGACTAGTTTTTCTCTCCTCCCACGTGCTTCCGCCTCCGCCCGCGCCACCCCCATTTCCACCTCTGCCGTGTTCCCTGCTGCGTGGTTGCCTGATCCTCGGCTGGGCGCTACCAACACTCCCGCCTGCGCCTCCATCACCACACTGCCACCCAACACCACGGCACTGCCACTCTTCCCACACGGTACGTAAGTCAGATACAAAAACTCGCTCGCTTTTCCTGCCTGCTTCATGACTGCATCTTGAACGTTTGAGTGTGGAGTAATGTTTTCCTGCCTGCTTCATGACTGCATCTTAAACGTTTGAATGTGGAGTAATGTTTTCCTGCCTGCTTCATGACTGCATCTTAAACGTTTGAATGTGGAATAGATGAGGCGCCTCTCATTCTCTGTTTATAGGTGAATATATGCACCTGTTTCCACTGCATATCGCTCAAACATGTATGACATCCTTGTTAAGAGAGACAGGAGAGGCCTACGATCTTCTTTATCTGACAGCAAAACAACTCATGCCAGTTTTTAGTTGATGGTTTTAAGATAATGTTGATGTTTCAGGATAGTTTAGGAGAGTGAGAGACTGACGAGGAGTGTATGTGAGATGGAGGGGGTAGAGGGAGGGGGAAGCCGAGGATGAGATGGAGGGATGGAGTGGAGAGGTATATGAGAGAGGGGGGTGTGAACTGGGAGCGGGGCAGTGAAATGGCGGGGTCGACATGGAGGCGATTTTTTTGTGTCCACCCCTTACGGGATGAAGGCGTCTTGCAATAGATAGATGGATAGATGGTTTGTAGGGTATACAGTACAGCACAAAATACGAAGTGGGTATATTCCTGTAAAAAAAAAAAAAATGCCGATAAATTACGGTAATGAAAGCTTAATTCAAACCTATAAAGCGTCTGTTAACTGAATGAGACTATATGGTATTTAAATAGTACTATGTGGTATTAAATAGTACTATATGGTATTAAATAGTACTATATGGTATTTAAATAGTATACTACCTAAATACGAAAAGAATAGCGGAGGGTTTGAGATTTATAAACTGTTCGGCATTTATAACGTAGATAAATTTGACTACAGCCGTGAACATAGAGGTAGGATTAGGGTAGAGGCGGCGTGAGAAGGCTCCGGTGAAGCCAGAGAACTGTCAAACGGCCATATTGGTCAAGTCAAGAGGTCACGGCAACACCTACTTGACGAAGAAGAAGATTGCTGTGCACTTCTAATCCTACCTCTATGGCCGTGAAGGATTAGATATACATGATGTTATAAAACTGCAGTGCTGTTATTGGTTACAGTGTATGTGAGGAGTGTATGAGAGGGTGTATTGTGTTGAGGTATTATTTCCATGGCAGTGTACGCGGGGTGTGTATATTAGTGATATTTCTTGAAGTGTGTAATACGTTACTTCTTTAATAGTGTATGCAAGGAGTGGGTCAGAGGTGTGGGTGGTGAGGTGTGTCCATTGTTACTTCTGAAACAGTGTATACATGAGGTGTGTAGTGTTACTTCTAGAGTGTGTAAATGAGGTGTGTACAGTGTTACTTCTGAGACAGTGTGTACATGAGGTGTGTACAATGTTACTTCCCTGACAGTGTACGACAGGGGTGAGTCAGGTGGCGTAAGTAGTGACGTGTGGCGTCTGGTGAGCAACAGTGGTGTGATGAGTGACGCGGCGGTGGGGAGGTGGCGGGAGCTGACGGAGGTGCTGCTGCCCCGCTGGCTGGGGGAACACGGCCCCCTCAACGTGGTGCTGGGGCCTGTGTTTGACAACGATCGCGATGGCCATCCAGACTCTCTTGCCAACAACGGGTAAGCAGGGTTCGTCAGCAGTATGTAAGAACTCTACTTTGTCCTCTGGTTAGCCATTTTTCTACTCCTATGCCTTCCACTCTCAACACTGTCCTAGATCCAGAGACTGACTGCGACCGCGATGGCCATCCGGACTCTTACGAACAACAGGTAAGCAATATTAGCCATTATTTTCTGCCCCTGGTGGTGTACTGTTCTATTGTTATGATGTTCTGCTCAAACATCTCATTCATTCACATAAAATCGCCAGTCTTGTCCTTGACCACGACCACGAGGGGCATCCTGACTCACTGCAACAAACCCCCTCCCTTTTTTTTCCTTCTTTACATTTCACTCCACCACATCATCCTTACGTACTTCATAGCCACCTTGTTCCCGCCTCATCCTTGGACTTCATCTCTGGGTTGAAGTTCTGTAATCATGGTGCACTGCAGAAGGGACACCAGCGCATTTGTTCTCACTTAACAAGGATCCGTGACCCTTTCGGCTTGGTTGATGGGCAAACATTGTATTTTCGTTGAGTTAAGGAGATCTTTATCACCTCGTCCCTAGCGATTTAGGTTTGTCCATTTGATATCAGAACTCTTTTCCTTGCCTAATGTCTACTACTACTGCTACTACTACAACTACTGCTACTACTACTACTACTACTAAACATAGCAGGCTGCACATCCTGTTATTTGGTTGTATGGTTACCACCCAGCATTGTAAATGGTTTCCTGGGTTACAGAAAACCATTAGGCTTGTCACTCAGTACAGAGCCACCTGAATTGGAAAGCTGTGTAATAAGTAAAGTGACACGAAGGAAGGGATAAATAGGAAGAGAGGAGGGCAGATACAGGAAAAACAGTGATAAAGATGATGGAAGAAGTAGACGACACTATGAAGTGAGCGTATGATGGTCGCCACCACCTGTCACCATCATGTCCTGAAATATAGCATGCAGTATAATGACCAGCTGTACTACGCGGAATAACTCGTAAAGAAGAGGCGCCAAAAGGCCGCCTGAACCGACAGAATCTGATCTCTGAACTCAGCTGATGCCTCTGTCGTTATGATCTCCTTTTCGCCATCTTCATCACACCACCACCACCACCACCACGACGTTATGTGCTCATGATCTTTTCATCACCACCACCATCACCAAGTTCGATGCTCATGATCCTTTCACCACCTCCATCACCACCACCAAGTTCGATGCTTGCCACCTTCCTCGTGTGGCGTATGATAAACTGAAACTGAAATACGTAGACCAACATTACAAAATAATTCAGTGTCATGAAACCAATGGGAAACGGTGGGTCTTCACTGATTACATTTATGGACCGAATTTTTGTCAGAGTAGGTGATATATTACCATTCTTTTTTCTTTTCTTTTCTTTCTTTTTCTTTTTTTTAAATTTCTGTTTGACGCCTTAATATTAGATTGTAGTGTATGGTGCGTCTGTAAACTGTCTCGATATGATGATTATTATCGCTAGTATCGTTATTATTATTATTTTTATTATTATTATTATTGCTGTTATTATTATTATTATTATTATTGCTGTTATTATTATTATTATTATTATTACTGCTACTACTACTACTGTTTTCATTGTTATTCACTTCGCATTAGTCTAGATGAAAAAAAACAATACTGACTGTTATTCCGCTCCCCCTCCCCCGGTACAGAAGTCAGGTCACTCCATCTGACTACTTCATGGTGGTGACGGGGTGCCGAGACCGTGTTGGTGCCGTACACGTATGTCCTGAATACCACCTTCGCGCCATCGCATTCGTATACCCGCACACTCGCCACCCCTGGACCTGTGCTGTGAGTATTGTACATCCTTGTGTTAGTAGGTAGGGTAGGGTAGGGTAGTATAGTAGTGATAGTAGTAATAGAAGAAAAAGAAGTGGCTTTAATAGAGTATGGGCATTTTAGACAGTTTAAAAAGCTAGTGTTAGTAGTAAATGATTTTCTTTTCGTAACGGCCTATATAACTGAGACTATACATACATGCATACATATATATATATATATATATATATATATATAGAGAGAGAGAGAGAGAGAGAGAGAGAGAGAGAGAGAGAGAGAGAGACTGCAGTGCGTGCTTATCACAGTAAATTCAAGTCAGGTAATGTATGAGTAGCTGCAGTACCGTCAGAAGCGTAGCCAGGATTTCGGTAAAGGGAGGTTTGGGAGGGCTACCTCTGCTTTGCAGAAGTGCTAAGTGTCACGTATTACAAACGTTGGTATTAACCAGTATACTTTCATTTTCCATTTATGTCTGTTGCATTTAGTGCTCATACTTATGATCCCACAGACCCGTAGCCAGACTTTTCGAAGGGGGGAGGGGTCGTTTTCTGCTGAATCTGAACGTGCATAGCTGCCGACTGGTCAAAGGTCTGCTGTCTGCTTCCTGTGGGGGCCTGGGTGCATTCATAAGCGACGTTGAGAAGCACCACAGCTTCTGAACAACGAAGAGTGACTCTTTTTGCACTGATTAAAAAAGAAAAAATCAGACCGTGAGAAAGTGAACCTTTAGACAGGTGATGGGGGGGGGGGGACGTCCGAACCTCCATACCTCCCCCTCCCCGGGCTGCGGGCCTGTTTCTACACATATACAGTAGGCTAGACCTGTACGTAAAAGAGGCAGCGTAAATATTTTAGAAAGTATCATATATGGTGACGAGGAGAGTAAATGTGATAAGTTTGACAGAAAAAAAAAAAAAGTCAGTGAAGGCGGGTTTATGGTAGCTGGATTAGACTGATATACATAATCCTGTTATATCACATCCTCGATATTTTATGAAATTGTAAGTGGAATGGTACGAGCCTCTCCTAGCCTACTTCCTCCTCTCCCGGCTGCTATCTTGGTTATTATTATTATTAGTTTTTCTGTGCTCTGGTTACTAGGGAGTAAATAGATTTGATCAAGAAACAGAAAATAGTATTAAATTTATTTGTATCTTGTAGTCTACATGGTGTCACTGTATTTTTTTTTTTTTTTTCACTGATGAGTTGGCTCCTCATTGTCAGAACGCGGATGAGTATGCCAGGGAGTACAGTGCCAGGGTGAGAGACGTGGAGCTGGTCACTGGCCTCTCCTTCTTCACCAAAACCACCCTTCCCTACCGCCTGGCCATCACCACCGCCATCCACTCCAACCTCTGGCAGGAGTAGACCGTCCCTCCACCGTAGCGTCATCACCAGTGCCATCTACTTCGGCCTTTGGCACCACAAACCCGTCCTTCCACTCCCGCATCCAACCCCACCATATCGCCGTCACCACCGCCATCCACTTCAGTCATTGGTAGCACACGTCCATCCTTCCAAACACACACCCACACTTATACTCACACACACCGTCTACCTGTCACCTCTGCCACACACCCCAGCTTCAGGCATCATTAGCCCATCCTTCCGCCCACACCCACTACCGCCATCTAATCCTGTATCACACCCATCCCTCCCTCCCACACCACCACCCATCCCTCCCTCCCACACCACCACCCATCCCTCCCTCCCACACCACCACCCATCCCTCCCTCCCACACTACCACCCATCCCTCCCTCCCACACCACCACCTATCCCTCCCTCCCACACTACCACCCATCCCTCCCTCCCACCACCTATCTCCCACACCACCACCTATCCATCCCATCCCTCCCTCCCACACTACCGTCTGTCCACCTATCCCTCCCTCCCACACCACCACCTATCCATCCCATTCCTCCCTCCCACACCACCACCTATCCACCCATCCCACCCTCCCACACCACCACCTATCCACCCATCCTGCCCTCCCACACCACCATCTATCCACCCATCCCACCCTTCCACACCACCACCTATCCACCCATCCCTCCTTCCTACACTACCATCTATCCACCAATCCACTGTCATATGCCAAAGGTCACCCAAGGCGGCCGCGATTTTATTTTCTTTATTCTTCTGTCACAACCAATCACTGCTCTTTCCAACTATTTCAAATTTGCCGGTTTGTCCGTTCACTGCCTGATCCCAACGTTCATTAACCTGTTCATTTCGGTAACTTATTTTTTTTGTCCCATGTTGTTTATCATGGTACTTGAAGCCCTTTCACGTGACTTTAGAAACGGACTCCCGTGGGAGTTGTTGTATGCTGATGATTTGGTGTTGATTGCAGAGAATGAAAGGGAGGCGGAGGAAAGGTTTAGGAAGTGGAGAGATGGTATGGGGCAAAAGGGTTTAAGGGTAAATGCAGATAAAACAAAAGTGATGATATCTCGGGTTGGTGGCGGTACTGTCAAAGACGAGGGAGAGTGGCCATGTGCAGTTTGCCACAAGGGCGTGGGAAGTAATTCCATCTTGTGCAGTGTGTGTGATAAATGGGTGCATAAGAGATGTAGTGGTATCGGAGGTAGACTGCGAGATAATGCTGATTTTATGTGTACGGCGTGAGCAGGTGGAGATTGTCAGACGTGAAAGGATTGAACTTGCTGGTGAATCTCTTGAGTGTGTGGAAGAGTTTTGTTATTTGGGAGACATGTTGTGTGCTGGAGGTGGGGCTGGAGCTAGCTCTGTGGCTAGGGTGAGAAGTGGTTGGAAAAAGTTCAGGGAGCTCTTGCCTCTCCTGACACTGAGAGGGCTCTCCCTACGTGCTAAGGGGTCTTTGTATGCAGCATGTGTTAGGAGTGTAATGCTGTATGGCAGTGAGACCTGGACAGTGAAGGAGGAAGATATTCGCCAGCTCAGACGTACAGAAATGACAATGATTAGGTGGATGTGCAGTGCGTCCCTGCGTCCAAGGCCTGGAGGGGCTGGGTTTACAATGGAAGAGGTGAGAGGTGGGATGGGACTAGAGTGTATTGGTGTTGTGATGAGGAGAGGTAGATTGAGGTGGTTTGGACATGTGGAGAGGATGGGGGATGATAATTGGGTGGGGAAGGTGAGAAGTGTTAATATTGGGGGTGGGGTTATGAGGGGTAGACCGAGAAAGACATGGGACGAGGTCATTAAGTGTGACCTTAGGGTTAAGGGACTGAACAGGGAGGCTGCAATGGATCGTGCAGCGTGGAGAGCCGCCATTAGGTGACCAAGGCCGACACATGCAAGCATGTTGGAGCCTTTAAAAACGAAAACGATGCTAAAAATGATACATGATTAAAAGCGTTACGTTATTGAAAGGGTTGAATACCTCATTGTGTGTGTGTTTTACCGCATCACCATCTTCCACACCCACTGCACACCACCCTCCATCATGTACTCTTCCATGCAGTCTGTCCAAGCATGAATTTGTCCTCCTCCTCCTCTTTACATCATCTTCCTTTCCTCCTTTTCATCTCTGCATTTTTAGACTGTGCCTTAAATTAGGTAGTTTTAATACTGTTTTTATTACGATTAACACAGTACAAGACTATGCAGGCGGAATGTGCTTGCAGTTCCTCTTACTCTTGTTAGAATTGCTGTTAGGTTTTAATTTTTTTTACAAGAGTAGCCATCTAGTCTGTATAATTAGCCTTCATCCATCCATCACTCATTCCTTTACTGACCCACCAGGAGTGTAGGGATCCAGGGCTAGGTTACTCAGTCCAGATATTGATAGCAAGAGTGACAAGTTGCTCTTCCCTGAGTACCATCATATGAGCAATGAACCCCAACTGTCCCTCGGACTAACCTCAATGGGACACATCCACTTGGAGCGCCTTAACTTACAAGACTACCAGGCGTCCATTTGGTCACATGGTTGCCACCCAGTGTAGTAAAAGGTTTCCTGGGTTACAGTAAGCCAGTTAGCTTGTCACTCACTTGTCGCCTGAAGGCAGCACTACATTGAGTGAGGGGATGGTGGACGCCCTCACCTACCTGTATATTATGCTTTCCCATGTGGAAGTCCTCAGACAATTCTGTATGGCTCTAAAACTCCAGATTACTTATTTGAAATAAGTGTATTTATTTTTAATACAAAATAATTGATGTTTTAATTATGTGTGTTAATTATCAGTATTTGACAAGTGAACATAAAATAAATGTACCATCAACCTGTTAAGTCTCTTTTCACTGTAACCGCCACTGTAACATCAGACAATGATTTAAAATTACAGCTGTGGACATACATATTGATACACCACTACAGTACGTGACAGTGAACAACGATCTTCAAAAGCCAGTAATGTGAACTTCTGAACTCAACACACTTCAGTATATCGTGTAAGCATTTTATAATTGCACGACGAAGTGGAGCAATACAGTATATGAAAACATTTATAACGTTAGATATCTGAATGCAGTGAAGACAGAACCAAAGGCTAGAAGACCCTAAAGTTGTTCTTTCTCAAAAAAAGAAAGAAAAATTCAAAATAAGTTTGAATACATCTTTCTCTGCCTAAAGTAAACCAAACTTATAAAAGCAATGTGTCTTGACACCTTAAAATGAACAGACCTTGATTCTGACTTTCTTTTGTTGAAGCTTCCTTGGAATGAACACATTCTGCAGGCTTTTGGCATTTTTTTCCCCTTTCTGAAAAGAAAAATCTACTGCAGACAGAAAGGACACCTACTGCCTGATCCAGAATTAGACTCATGCCTGCTTTACATATTGTAATGACATTCATACTGGATGCGTATGCTATGCTAAGCTTGTGCACTGCCAGTATGCCACACATTAAATAGGACTTATCTGATCATCCCAAAGCGTGCGCGTGCACGCACGCACGCACGCGCGCATACACACACACACACACACACACACACACACACACACACACACACACACACACACACACACTCTCCTTTGAGCCACCAGGGTCTATATGGCTTGTCAGTTTTACCATATACTCCTATGTGCCCATTAACATATCTGATTCAATCATCACACCACAGAAAATTCTCAGGTAACCATTACCTTTTAATTCATGGAGGTATTTTAAGGATGCACAAAATCACTGGCCTCTACCATGATGACAGGTGAGAACAAACACTACCTATGTATTTCCACCAGGTTGTACAGAAGAGCTAAAAGAAATATTGGAGGGGACTGGAATCCTCTTGCATTATGATTTGACAAATGGATGTGGTGATGGAACTGCCCTATATTTGTGTTGCAAGAAACAAATTACATCCTACGGCACAGGAGGTGAGAGGTGCTTTGTACATATGGTATCCCTACTCCTCTAATTCAAGTTCCCAGAAAGATTACAGAGCTTTGATCTGAACCTTCCCACCTCAAATAACATGGAAAACTGGATTATAATTCTGATTATAACAAGGAAAACTGAATTTTGATGATAATGATGATGACAACAATGATGATGATGGTGATGATGATATTGATAAAACTCTGGACTGAAACAAAGATTCTCTAAGAATATGATGCAAGGCCTAGGATTTGTAGCATATTATAATACATTCTCACAATCTGGCCTTGGGAAGTGAAGAAAGTATATAACTGAAGAAACCCCAAACAATCAAGTGGTTTGAGAAGTGGGCTGTTGTATGGAAGCATGTGAGTTCAATCCCAGCGGAGGACAGGGAACAGTCCGAGGACTGAATCTGATAAAAACAACCCACTGATCTTCCACAAACCCCACTAACATGTTATATAAACACTGCTGCCAATACCATCCCATCAGTCCTGAATGAGTCAGCCTCACCATTTACTCTATCAGGATAGTGATTATTAACACAGAAGTGGTGACAAATGAAGGTGTGAAACATGGAAGAAAAATACCAGGCCTCAGGGAATAACCATCATGTCTATGTCCAAATCTTATTAAAAAATCAGTCCAGTATACAGAGCAGACCATGGTGATGTGAGTGGACCCGGCCTCATGTGTACGAAGGTGTCCACTCTACCGCACTACATGGATCAACCAAATCATCCTGCATTGTGGATAAACTATCTTGCAAAATTTGATGGAACAGTAGCTTTGGTAACGAAGATTCTAAAGCAATACGAGGCTGCAGCATTAGAAAAGCTCACATACACAGTTAGTGAGAGAAGACCTGAGTAGACAGTGAAAATTAATATCATGCAACATCTGTCATGAAAACCCTGAGTTAAACGACACAATCTGGTACATAATCCTTTAAAGTTAATACAGTGTTCAACACAGTACTGTACCTGTAACTGTCACCAACACTACATACTTTATGCCTTACAGCCAACACAACCTACACCCACAATAACATGCCAATATTACCAAATGACTCTAGTTACTTTGATACCCTTACCTCTAATACGCTGTGTTTCTCTTTCCTCACTCTCCCTATGATTAATATGCTACAGAATCTACATCATTCTTACAGCTGTATATACTCAGATCTCTCTGCAAACACAATTTTCAGGCCGAAAATAACCATATTTCTGCTAAAACTGTGCATCTCAAACTATGGTAACAGTGAAAACCAGTCCCATATCACCCCTGTTTACATATTTTCAAACATCCTAGGACATTACTCATGTGGAAAAAATATAATGAGATTCAGATTCAATGGTTCTTATTCTTAGGAGTATAATCCACCTCTAACCATCTCAAGCTTTGTATCATAAAAGTACGACATACATGGAGCACATTTGGTTTATCCTTAGACAATTTTTTTTTAACATAAAAATATATATACATGAAAAATCAGATTCAGCAGTTCATCCTACCTGAGTCAGTGCTTGGAAATACTTACAGCAAGGACTACCTTCTATGCAAATGGATAAATAGTATAAACAGGTCAATGATGTTACTGCACATCTTTGTCCTCATGAGCAAGTAGAGATCTAAGAGTATAAACAAACTGGTGCTAAATTCTACCCAAACTTTTAAACATGCTAGTTAGATTTATGCATCATACATTCGTACAAAATTACAGGATATGACAAATGACAGCGAGTACAAACCAGCTTGGTCAGCTAATAATACATATACAGTGACTAAGACTCATGCAAATAATAAACTTCACACATTTTTTTTTTTTTTTTCAGTTGTACTTCCCACAGGCTAATATCCTACTTTACTGTATACATCCCATACAAAGTTACTCCTTCACAAATATTACCTTCAACTACAATGGGTCATTATATGTCCCTCCTTTTTGTTATTATTATTATTATTTTTTGTTGCTAACCCCTTCAGCCTGATGATGTCAAGTCTTGCTTGTCTCTGACACTTTTACAGAACTCAGGGAAAGGACTCTTGCTCTGAAAGAGTTAATGAAGGCATTATCTTGTCTCTCCAGTTTGAAAGATCTCTTATTATCTGCATAACACTGTTTTGAGACAGCATAAATAAAAAGAATAACACATCTCCAGGCTGAAGAAGTTAAGTAACACAAGAAAGTCTTCTAAAGTTCTACTGATATCTATAAAGCTGATATGTATGTCAGTTTCCAGAACCAAATTATGTAAAGAAGGTTACTGTACGATACGATACTCAACTTTTACACAAGATGGTCACACTACCTTCCCATCCGACCATTTTAACCTATTTCCTTGGGGATGATTTGAAGTAGAAGTCAATCCCTCGTTGCTTTGGTCCCTGTCCAGTGTTATTCCACTTCCCACCTGCTCCTCTCTTGCTGCTGTTAGGTGTCTACAAAAGAGAAAAAGCAAATATAAACTGAGTGGTCTATTTCACTTCTATGCTTTCTCTACATTTTTGGATCCTGTTACCGCACCCTGTATTAAGGTGGGAATAAAGGCGACAATGACAAAGATGACAATGATGCTGATGGCTTGATAACTGAAGATGAAGACAATGAAGATGATGATGATGATATTGATGGACTGATGATTAACTGAAGATGATGACAGCAACAATGATGATGACATTGAAGATGATGGGTAGCTAGCAGTCAAAAACATACTAACAGTTGTGTACCACTTACTGATGAAAGGAGGAAAAGCATTCAAACAGACTGCAAAAACAGACGTATGCTATAAATTCACGGAATCTCTCTCTCTCTCCTCTACCTGGGTCAAGTTAGTGTTGTGAGGTAGGCAAGTGAGGCTGAGTGCAGGTTTGTGAATAATGATCTGAAGAGAAGAATTATAACAAGTCCTATGAATAACATTATATGTCATTTTGATGTTTCAAGCAAAAGAAAAAATAATAATAATAATAATAATGATCATGCATCAGGGAGAAAGCTATGGATAAGAAATTTGCATTTTAAGCACAAAAAAGTAGATAAACATACCATAACTGGTCTGTGTCTTGATTTCATAAAGCCATGAACTGTTCATAAAGAAAAATTATACCACCACCACCACCATCACCACCACTATATTTTTTGTCCCACCCACTGATGGAGTGAGGTAGGATCCAGAACACAGGGAAAGAGAAAGCACGAACGAGGATGAACTATCAACGGCATGCCAAGTGAAAAGGGACAGAAACTCATCCATATGCCAGTCAAGCCCAAGGAATCTTGGCACTACCTCACATACCTTGCTATCTGCACATCTCTCTCTCTCTTTTTGTTATTTCCTTTACATATGCATTTCACATATAAGTGCCATACAGAATCATATCCAGACATTAAAACTGAGTTTATATTGAAAATACATAATCTTTGGCCTGGGTCTGCTATGAATCCTATGCAGGTCAAGGTATCACAAAGGTGGTGAGGAAAATCCCTTCCCAACACTGTTATTATCCCAAAGAAATAATGAACGTACCGTCTTGTGATCATGCCGAGACCACTCTGGTGCCACCACTAAAGGGTTAGGGTAAGTCTCCCCAAGACTGACACCCGCATGTGACAAGTCAGCAGAAGTGACGCGCCATGGACAGTGAATAGCACCACCAGGGATACCCTTCAACTCTGGCACCCACAGACGCACATAGTCACCCTGGAACACAGGTGTGCTAAATAAAACAAAAGTTACAATACATGATTAATGGCAAAATGGAATTTACCTGCTGCTTATAAAGATCATAAAATATTTCTGGGGAGTCCGTAACCCAGGGACTGAGGCACTCAGAGATACAGTACTGTCCAAGGGGAAGTGAAAATTTTTGAGTTCATACATACATACATACTGTACTGTACAAACAAGCAGACAGTGATTCATGTTTGTATGGGTCAAACTTGTTAACCTAATGGCTGCTCTCATAACTGTACAACTTCTTGTAGTATCCAAATCATCTACTAACCTTGAGGTACCTTCTCCCACTTTCATCTTTTGCTTCATCCTGCCCTGCCTTGAGAGTTCTCCTTTCCCGATTCAGTTTTATGCAACATAACACAAAATAATTCTCACAAACAAACCTGTAAGCATCACTTCACTAACATATTAAAAATCTATTATTTCTGCTCATGAAGATCTCTCTCTAATTGGACACACTTTTTTCTTCAGCTTAGGAGAGACTTCTCTAACTGAAGGGGTCAGCTGTCTGAAGTTCATTACCGGACAGCACTGCACTTCTCCCAAAAATGTGTACAACTCCCCCTTCACAAACACAGAGGGGTCCCTTCACAGTACAGTATATAAAGGCAACATCTCTCTAATGTCTTTCTACCACTTTCAGATCTCATAATTCAGCTAGATTTTGCACCACCCCTCCTTCTGCATCATTTTTCTACCTCGGTAACAAACTCACCAACACACTCCATAGCTACAGTCACTATGGCAAATACTCTTAATTCTGGATGAACCATATGACCTCCCTTGTATAGGCCAACCAGTCACACCACTTTATCTTTTATGTACCTAAAACATTCCAAGTATAACAATGATCATGATACCTACCAGTACATCTTTTGCCATCAGCACTGTTCAGGTAGGGATTTAAGCTATAGTTGCTGTATTAATTATTCATCTTCAGCATCACCATTTACCTCCTCAATATGACACAGTATTCTTAATTAATTCTTGCTGCCTCCACGTGATTTGATCCAGCTTAAAAGAGGTTACTGGAACTATGGGGACAAATACAGCTTTCACTGGTCCCTTCACTACAACACGTGTTCCCAAAGATGAATATTAGTGTCTGGAGGCATCATGAATATCGCAAAAGAGTATGTCACTGAACTGAAGGGGCAGTTGTTGTTGATCATCCCCAGTCTGTCTCACCGAGCAGACTCATCAACTGCCTAGGGAACAACTACTACTACTACTGCTGCTGACAAGCAACTGCCCGTGTATGGTCATCCCATGTAGTGGACTTACATTCCCATGCAGCTGACAGTGTCACAAGACAGTGATGCATGGGAAGAAGTGTGAAGATTTGGTTCCTGGAGGGACACTGCATATGTGCCACTCCTCCCAGTCGGCAAGGGCACTACAGTGGGTTCCACATCACCTCACTATCTAGTAACTGTTTATGGTTAAAATACAATTCCTTCTAACCTGTACCAAACATGTATCAGTCAACTGTCAGTATCTATACTGCACTACATCCCAGTACCTATCAACACAGTCAGTCACACACAGGCATCCTAAGTTCTTACCTTAGGATCATAATCCATGGCCTGTTTCACCATGTTAAACTTGCGATTCTCTCTGGGGTCATTGCCAATCCCAGCAGAGTAGTTCCAGTTGCCGTAGTTGCTGCACACATCATGGTCCAGCTGGGGAGCAAAAGTGAGCCATCACCAACAAATGTCATCATTATTATCATGTGATACCCACCTCCTTCCTGGGAACCACCAACCACAGAACAGCTGTGACAGAAACATCTCTGGGGCACAGTCATTTTTTTTTTTTTTTCCTGATATAACGGTCATCCTTCAACCTCATTCCTCTATTGCAAACATACTATTTTACTCTTATCTTCCACTCTGTGTATGACGTTCATCTTTCAGTGTTAAGCTCAACCTCACTTCTACAGATTTTCTTTGGTACCTTAACTACAAATACAATATACGTTATTATCAAGCAAATATATTAACTACTCCATCAAGGACAGCACACACGATTTTTGGGTGTACGACAATTGAAACAGCTGAGATAAAAATACGAACACTATAAAGCATGCACGTGGGAACCCACCAGCTGAGACTCGAACCACTCTGCCCCAAGTCGCCAGTCCAGGCCCAGGTCCTTAATGAGAAAAGACGCAACATTCTGCCGTCCTCGGTTGCTCATCCAGCCAGTCTCTCGTAGTTCACGCATGTTGGCATCCACAAAAGGCACGCCAGTCTTGCCCTCTGGTGGTTAAGGGTAGCTGAATAACCTCCAAGATACCACAACAAATCTCAAAAGAAAAAATGATCAGGTATGTCAAGAAAGCTGACAGAGTGTGCTTAACCTCTGAACAGGATCACTGATTATATTTTTGCTTTTTGTCTTGATTTTTGTTCAGAATATGATTAATATTCTGAACTGGAGGACAAACCCTTCAAAGACCTTTTCATGACTAGGTTGCTCTTTTTAGTTGCATAATACTGTCTGGTGGCACCATGAATAAAATGAAAATTACATCCTAAGGCTGAAGAGATTAAAAGGTAATTCTGCAAGTATTTTTTTCCTACCAAGTGATTCCTACCTCACCTATACAGTCAACCACTCACCCTGCCATGCCTTGAACAGCTTGGGGTCCTGGCGCCACTTCATCTTCACACCCTTGATGCCTGACGGGTAAAACACTCGGTCGCCGTACTTTGCACACACAAACCTGCATTTGGAAGGAGACTTATTTTGATTACACTGCCCAACTATTTTATACTTTCTTGTAATACCCTGAACCTTCTTTCCTTCATCTCTCTTCCTTTTCTTGTGCAGTAATACCCTAAACCTTCCTTCCTTCACCTCACTCTTTCTCTTTCAGTTCCTCTTCTACTTTCATTGCCTACCCTTGTCCTTCTCTTCACTACTTCATTACCTCTCCTCACCTCTCCCTCCATTCCTTCCTCTTTGCACAGACCCCACTCTCTCTCTCTCTCCTCATTCTTCCCTCCCTCTCCTTCTCCTCCTCCTCTATTCTCTTCTTACCCACCTTCTCTACTCACTTCACTCCTCCTTTATTTTCTTTCCTTTCTACCATTCTTCATCTTCTTTCCCACTCCCTTTCTTCTCAGCCCCTACCTCCCTTTCCTTCCCCTCCCCCCTCCTCCTTCTCTCCTTACCCCACTCTCCCTGCTCTCTTCATCCCTCCCCCTTTTCTTTCCTTTCTACTCTTCTTCTTCCCCCTTCCTCCTCCCTCTGCTCTCATCATCCCTCCCTCCCTCTCCTCTCTCCTTCTCCCTTCCCCTCACTCCCATTCCTCCACTTCTCTTCTGTTCCTACCTCTCCCTCTGTTTTCTTCCTCTCTGCTCTTCTCTCCTTTTCTTTTCTTTCAACTCTCCTTCTTCTCCCATCCTCTCTGCTCTCCTTACTCCTCTTTCTCTCCCTTCCCTTTCTGCTCGCCTCACCACTCCCTCCCTCACTTTCCTCTCCCTGCTCACCTGAAATAGTCCCTCCATATCATCTCAAATACGACCCAGTAGGTACTCTGGTTTGCGGTTCTCTCTTTCTCATAGCGCTTCACCTCGGAGTACACATAACGTGGCGACAGACAACCCAGAGAAAGCCTGTGGTACAAAGTTAAAATTAATTGAACACATTCTTACATCTACAAACCAGTCAGTCTTAGTACTATACACATGTGAATCAAGACAGTCACATACGTTCAGTAAGTACAGTTTAACATGGAATGTTTGAGTTCTTGAACTCTATAACCTATGGATATAATTTTTATGTAACTGTGGTTAACACTGGATGATTTTATTCATCCTAGGAGACTCCCTCAGAGTGAAGAGATTAAAAACTGTATGGCATGTTCACATTAAAAAAAAAAAAAAAAAAAAAAAAAAAAAAAAAAATCTATCTACAGCCACAGTCCCAAAATGGGTTGTCAATATGAAATAAAAAATAAATAAGTAAATAAAGTCTAGATATTGATTTTTAAATAACATTCTTTAAAAATCAAGGAGGCTGTTTTCTTCTTGCGAGACTGGATGAAGGTCCATTCCACTACGCGTTTCTCTTTCTTGCTTCTGAACACTACCCACCCCATTTATTTAGTGAGGAATAGGTCATGATGATGACAGTGATGATGATGATGATTATACCTCTGCCACCACTGATAATGATGATGATGATAATGATGATATAATAAAAACAACTAGTAAAGCATTATTACCAGGGGCTAAATTTGGTAGAATATTTGTCCCCAAGGAGGCCGTTGCGAGTTTCCTTGTATGTGGCCACACAGTCGGTCTCCCAGAAGTACTCCTTTACTCTCCTCAATGCTTTGCTCTCACCTCCACTGAGGGGGAAGGCACTGCGTTTATCTACAGCAGTGTCTGGGGGGCATATGAGATATATCTGTATAAAATTACTTTCACAACAACCAGAAATATACCATACACTATAAATTTTTACCAATCAGTAAATGAAAATAAATTTAATTTTTATGCTAACATTGCATTATTTACAAAAAAATTCTCAAAGTAAATAGGCATAACGGCCATGCCACGTTGAGTACACCGCTTCCCATCTGATCAGCGAAGTTAAGCAACGTTGGGTCTGGTTAGTACTTGGATGGGTGACCGCCTGGGAACACCAGATGCTGTTGGCATCCCTATGTGTCAAGTGGGGTTGGTGGAGGATTAGTGCCCCTCCCTGTAAAACAATTAACTCTAAGCCCTTGACCACCCTGTTTGGGATACATGGCATCTGGCAATGAATGAATGAATATATATATATAAAAAAGGCTAGCTTCATCAGATCCAATGGATGGATATAATACAATTACAGTACTATAGTGTATGATATACAGTAATACTAAAACCACAGCAAAATGGAAGCAAGCTAGGAAATACTGTGTCCATGTACAGAACCACATCACACAAAAGATAATGTCGTATGAAGGATGACTCATACACTGTACAGACGAAAACAGCAGACCGATGAGGCAGCTTTGGCATGTAACTGAAATTAACCGAACCTGGATACTATGCAGCGTATTTCATTCCAAACTTCTCAGTGGGTCAGTGATCATGACAAATACTATCCGTTAAAAAAAAGTGGAGAAAATACAAGTGACAACATACAGAAGTCCCTCTCTTATTAGCCTTCCATCAAGCTATTCAATGTTCCTTCATCAGGAGTGCAGGAGCCTTATGCATATGAAATTACAGACATATACTTTTTCAGCTCATCAGCCTCAATTAATTAGTCAGAATGATGAATACCAATTAACAGGCAATACGATGATAAGACCAATTTCTGATTAATTACTGATTAATTGGTGTAACACTAATCTTCTGGTAGTTTACTCACACAGCTACCAGTTCAAAGTTTCTAATAAAACTGTTTGGAAGTAGCAATAATAAACCCCCCCCCCAAAAAAAAAAGAAATAACTGGATTCAAAAGGCTAACTTACTACACGTGGAGACTTATTTTTTTTTTTGTCTTACCATTTCCTGACAATTTTATTCAGTTTCAGAAATAAGTTCCGTGAGAGAAGCATGTTGAGTTACATACACAGACAAATGAGTTTGTGAGTGTTTTAATGTTGACGTGGAAGTGATTAAATGCACTATGAGAAATACTTTGAGATGGTTTGACCATGTGGAGAGAAATGAGAATGTAACACTGAGTAGAAAAATGTATCTGAGTGAGGTTGAGGGGGAAAGGGAGACCAAGGATGCAATGGAGGGATGGTGTGGAGATATGAGAGAGGAAGTTGTGTGTTGGGGGAAGGGCAGCCAAATGGCAGAGGGTAGGGTAATATGGATGTGATTTAGCTTGTGGCCACCCTTTACAGGATTAAGACATCTGTCTATAGACAGACAGATAGACTTCTGAAACTGGAGGACTTAGATATGGCCTATTTAAACCCAATCAATACAAGAGGCCTTTCTTAATTTGAATAAAACTGTCTGGAAACAATAATAATGAACTACACAAGATGTCATCAAATTCAAGGTGTCAACAATGGGCACTAACCTGGCACTCCAAGATCAGCGGGGGAGGGCAGGTCACCAGGGGAGCAGCCGGGTGGGAGTGGCCTGAGTGTGTCTGGCATTGACAGTGGTGGCCTGATACGACTCTGAGCTTCCACCGCCTTCCGAAAATTTGTGTACGTGTCGGGGACTCTGGGGAATAAGAGGAGCATGTGACCAGATGATACAGTCAAAAACAGAGAATGGTTGTTAAAAGGTGAAATGAGTGATGATGATGATAATGATGATGATGATGATGGTGATGGGGCTGCAACACTGATGACAATGCTGAACACACAAAGTCATGCATAGTCCACACTCACCTACTGACTGTAAATGGCAGGTCGTCTCTGTGATACAGCGTGGCACCCCAGATGGGATGGAGGGTCACACCAAGTTTTGTACAGCCTTCTCGCACACCCGCCTCCACATCCTTTTCTTCCTTTGTCACCTGCCATAGCAAAATATAGTAAGTCCTAATTACCAGCAGCTTCTTTATGCTCTTTCTTTTCCTTTTAAGCCATGGGAAACAATAGAAAAACTGCTTATTAAAATTCCATTGTTACCTATAAAACTGATCAGTTAGTTATTCCAATTTACTGTACCAAAAGTAAGGAAAAAGCTGTGACATTATAAACCACTTCATCCCTCACTTACAATCAGGACTCTGTATAACATAAAGTTACCAAGTGTTTACAATGGGAAGCAATACAGTTTAATAAAGCTGTAGCTAAGCTTCTTATTCATCTATTAACAAATCTACAACACTACCATCCATTCACATGATGTTGTGCTTCCTTCGTGTGACTCTACAATGAAAACACATCAAATGGTTTACTGCACTCCAAGAAGCCATTTACTATACTGAGCTGTAATCACACAGGCAATAAGGAACACCTGGTGGTCTTGTGGGTTGGGCACTCCAGCAAAATGTGGCCCATCAGAGTTTTAATACGAGGGATGATTAGGGTTAATTCACGGCTCTTGCTAACTGCCGATGGTTGAGAGCCATTTGGCTCCTAAGGTTTCAGATTTACGAGCCAAATAAATTTTTAGTAGCCAAACTGACTACGAGGCGAAATATTATATGAGTAATAGGTATATTTCTTTATTTACACATTGTGATGATTAGAATCATATCATGCAGTTTTAAACATTCACAATGGCAACAAGGAAGGAAAGACTTGATAATCGATCATAATGTGCTTTTTTTGTACATTTAAGTGAGATTTACTTATTTTGTAGTTTACTGGGTTTTGAAGTGGATGTATTTTCTCCTTGCCAAAAGGCGTCTTGCATGTAAAATTTGTTCACCGAAGGGAAAAAATACTCACATTTGCGAGCTGTGGCTCACCAAACAAGAGCCCTGATATTGCTCACATAATGCCATTCATGGTTGAGTGGTTACTCTCACTGTAAATGTTTTGAATAAGTCGTCTAGTCCTGGACCCCTACATACCTAATCAGTCAATGATTAACTGGATTATGATGATGCTGACTCATATGTACCATTTGACTGCTCTCTTATCATTGAGAGAATGTAAAACAACTGCTGTAGTACAATATACAGTACAGTAATCATTATAACTGCTAAGTATTACACAAGTTTAGAACATCATCACCATATCTTTGATGTCGTGCTTCCTCCTAGGAACCCCCGGGCAAGGGATGGTCATGACAAACCATTTTCACGCCACAGTAGACCCTCCCTATAACGAATCTCAACAGAATAGATTTCAGCTTTAACGAACACCTCACAGCCCACCAAACTTTTGTCGGCTATACCAAACAATGGTAGTTAAATGGGGCGCATCAGGCAGCCTTTCTGAATGCCTATGAGCCCACCGCACTATCTTCAGCTATAATGAACAATGGTCATTAACTGAGGTACATTATGCAGCCCTTCTGAACTGTTCCCCATGCACAGGGTGACTCAGAACAAAGCTGCCAACGTGATATTGTACTAGCCATGAAGAAGTGCTTTGAGATGGATGTGAAATACACTGCATGAGGGCAAAATTATGGGCCACGTTAGTATAAAATGGGTATACTTTCAATTTTTAGTACTACAGTACAATATGATATTGTACTCATTTATTTACGAAGCTGTACTTCAATTCCCAGCTTAAATTCCCACTAGAGGGGGGAGGAGGAGGAGGACCCTCAGATTTAACAACCTTTTGGCATCATCAAACTTGGCTTCCCCCCAATTAGTCAGTTACAATGAGGATCCACTTTGTCCTTATACATGCCTCTCATTCATACAGCCACTCCTCCTCTTTCCCTTCACACCAATGTACTGCTCCATTTTCTTCTTCCATACCACATACAGTTTTTCACTTTTGACAAACTTTCGCCTTACTTTCGAGGACTTTTTTTTTTGGCATCCTAGCTAGCTGTGTGTATTCCTTGCAAATGTCCATAAGGTGACATCTCAACTTCAACATCTTTAAGGTGATTGCTTCCTCATTCCTACAGTCCTTTCCTTCTTGAATAATCACTAATTTCTCTGTCATTTATGTCATCTATGCCACTTGTGAAAATAGCTGGCACAGAAAATGATAATATTCACAGGCTATAGCCTATACACCCACGTCATTCACTACTGAAATGTTAGTTCCCTACTACAGAGCCTGAAGTAATACACATTTATGTAGAGTTACTTCACCTCTCAATTAACCATCCAACCATCCATCCATCATCTAATCTTTAACTGCTGAGTCCAGGATGTCTTTTTCACTCTTGCCATTTCCATTTGACTTTATTTAGCATAGGATACACTTTCTGAACTGGAGGGGTAAGTAAATACATTAATAAACTTCAGTATGAGTAGCCTGGCATAAGCAGAATAAAATCATCTGGTTTCAACAAGAATAAACTAAAAATGATGTTACCCACACTCAAGAGATTTACTGCCCCATCAAAAGTGTAAACAGGAAGGTCTCAGCTACTCAGTCCTGACATTTAAAGTGAGAATGACCAACCACAAAGCTTGATATGGCTATGTACTGGTACACTTACCATATTCTCCTTACATGTTTCCAAGACACTTATATCAGAGGAGAGTACACTGAGACAGCCAGCAAAGGTCTTACCTCCTCTTGGTAGAAGACCTTGGTTGGGGTGGCAGGTGGGGTGACGTGGAGAGAGGTGAGTAGCTGTGGTATGACCTCCTCTGGTTGGCCCCACCGCACCACCAGGTCACTGGTGACATGACACAACCACTACATAAAAATAACAAAAGTACTGTACAAGACCATGATCATCATCATCATAACTCAATTTTCTATTAATCTATGAAGTGGGTGGGCTCCAGTGACAGAAAAAGCTGAAAATTAAATCATTCAAGCTCCCTGACTCCTAGTTCCACATCAGGCCCAATCATCTACGCATACAGTACCTGTCTAATATTTTTCTTTTTAAATGCACCTCATTCACACCTGCAGTCATTCCATCAACTGTTAATTTAATAATTAATATTCAGGTGAAATTCTTTTAGTATGTTCTTGCTACTACCAGATAATTTTATTAACTTAGAAGATGCATCTTGTATTCTTAGGGGTTTAAGGCTGTATTTTATTCCTCCAGTTTGAAAAGCATATTACTGCTTTGAAGACAGTATTAATGGAGTGAAAAAGTTGTTCCCAAGATGAACAGGTTAAAGTGGAACTGCACTCACCTGCCTTTGGCCAGCAAAACGTTCCTCAAATCCTGGACAGACTGAGCAATGAAACGGGCACGGTGGTGGGCAGTTTTGGGAAAGTTATGGTGGTAGGTGCCCTGGAAGTGGCGGGGGTCAAAGCAGTACAGAGGCAGCACCATCGTTGCCTGTTGGTGTGCCCTCAGTAACACCTACAGACACAAAGCCTTAGTGTTATCATTAATGAAAATTACGTAAAGAAAAACCAACTCTTGCTTAACATATGGAAAATTTATGTAAGAAACATACCACAATATTAATGAACCTCACAAAACAGCTTTCTACAATTTCAACTGTTGGCACACTCCCTGGCAGTGAGTGGGCAGGAGGAGTGGGAGGGAACGTGTCTGTCTGCTTGTGTGGACAAGTGCTGACACAGCTGCATGTAGCTAATACAAAACCATCCATTTTCGTAACATGCTCATAACACTTATGGATTTACCATGGCCAATGATTTATTTACGAGCATATTTGATGATGCAAATGCATGATCAATAATCAGTTCAATTCTATATCTGAGCTATCCCCATATTTAATGTCTTGTCCATTTTATACATAATTTTTGTATATACACCACACAAATGTCAGTTACAAATATCAAATTTCCAGTTTCTCCTTTTATGCTTAATGCTAGTGTTCATTTTAATGTTTGTCAAAGTTGCCACTGATACCATCAGTACATCTGAGTCTATATTTATATAGCGGACTGCATTTCTTCATGAACATGGTACAGTATAAAGTTATGGATTACCGTACTATGTAAGCTTTTCTGATATAGTATTCTTTGACTTAAAAAAAAAAAAAACAAAAAAAAAAAACACTCATGTTGTCACCATCGTCATCAGCCATTTGAGTGTCCACTGCAGGACCGGCCTATCCCGAACAAAGTGGGGACGATACAGCCAATGTATCTCTACCAAGTGGCTTAGGCTGTCTGGAAGAGATTGTATGTAGAGTGAGAAGTGCTTGTAAGTGCAATGAAGTGATGTCCTAATATTGCAAACCACAATGGTGAATGAATTTGGGACAGTGTGTAGGAGGAGGAAGCTGAAAGTTAATGTAAACAGAAGTAAAGTTATGGTGTTTGAGAGGAATGAAGTCACAGAGTGTGCAGTGAGGTTGGATGGTGAGGATATGGAGAATGTGAGTGCATTCAAGTACTTGGGTAGTGTGATGAGTAAGGATGGAACTTTGGGGGATGAAGTACGTGAAAGGGTACAGCAGGGAAGAAAGGTTGTTGGTACACTGAAAGCAGTGATGAGAAATAGGGAGGTGAGTATGGAAGTTAAGAAATCACTGCATGATGGTATTGTGATCCCTACCCTGACGTATGGAAGCGAGGCGTGGACCTTGCAAGAGAGGAACAAGTTAACAGTGAGAGCAGTGGAAATGAGTTACTTGAGAGGAGCATGTGGAGTGACGTGGAGGGACAGGTTGACGAATGAAGAAGTGAAGGAACGTTGTGGGGTAGATGTGGATGTGGTTGAAAAGATTAGGAGAAATACACTGAGGTGGTTTGGACATGTGGAGAGAATGGAGAATGAAAGACTGACTAAGAGGGTGTATGTAGGTGAGGTGGAGGGAGGGAGAGGGAGGGGTAGACCGAGGATGAGGTGGAGGGATGGAGCTGAGAGGTATATGAGGGAGGGGGGGGTGAGTTGGGGGGAGGGGAGTCAAATGGTGGGTGACAGAGTGACTTGGAGGTGTTTTGTCTGCGGCCACCCTTTGCTGGATTAGGGCGTCGGGCTATAGATAGATAGAGAATAGACAATAACTACTGTAACTCTTTGTCATAATATTTGCTTAAAAAGGATCAGTCTGTGAAGAACACAGATGGTAGATATATTATTGGTCTTCCTCCATGAACTCCTACTGCATTCTATTCCATTCTTAACCAAATTGTATCTGTTTCCAACATAAGCCACAAATGTTCTGATGCAATATATGGTACGACGTATGAAATGGTAGTCATGTTATTTCAAGGTTCTCAGCACTAGTAACTTCTTTAGTGGAGCTGGTGATTTTTACAAACATAAGATCAACCATTATTACTGTATTACGGTATTACTGTAATATTTCTCTAATATCTGATGATACTGCACAAACACAGTGCAAACAACTTACTTTTGCAGTATTATCACAACACTTGATTATGTTCTAATGACAAAAAAAATAACATAACTGCCATATGTCTCAGAGAGTGGACATACTGACTTAAAACAAGTAATAATATTTTACTGAACTAACTTGTAAGGGAAGATAATATTCAATTGGAATGGATTTTGATCTTGCAATAATAGTTCTAAAGTGGACACATGAGAGGCCATTAACCCTTTAAACGCGGATCGTCGCGTTTGTGACGCTCGGCAAAAAGGACATAACGGCGGAGCGTCGCATTTGCGATGCTCGGCAAAAAGGACATAACGGCGGAGCGTCGCGTTTGCGATTCTAGTAAATTTTGAATAACCGCGGGCAGGCAGGCTCCAGCTGGTATTGTCTATCAGTACCACCACCCTTTAGCTACTTTTAGCACACTTGACCTTTGTACCACTGACCTCCGTTGTTGCCAAGTATCGCGTTTTTCCCCCGTCCCCCCCCACCAAGGCCCCTGCCAGCCTGGCTGTGATACATGGCAGCGCTCTGAGTGCTCAGAACTGTAAATCTACGCTCTCCTCTCACAAGCAGTTTATGCTAATAGGAAACGCTTGTTTCCCCAGTTGTAACACTAGCTTTTTTTCTCACGGTTTGCCCCTGTTTAGCGTCAGTTTACCGCAGGCTTTCAAAGTGACATTATGGCGAGTTCTAGCTCTTCCGAGTCAGTGCAAGCGGCCGACAGGAACAAGAATAAAGTGACGGGCGTAACGCAGAATAAAATGCGCGCCGTGGTGATCTTTTGGGAAGTAATATGATTGAAAATAATGTAGAATACATGTTTTTAGCTGTGAAAATGGAAATGTTTGTTGAGTGACGGGAAGACCGCCACCGCACTGCATGTCGGCCGTACGCTCCGTTGATTTTAGCCTTATTTTCAGTGCTTATTGTACAAATACGGATTCCTAACTACCTTTACGTTGTAGTATAAAGTTTACTGTGACAGAATGAGGCTGTGGTAGAGGGGAAACCGGGCTGCTGGAGGTGTGAAAGTGAAGATTTGGTTACCCAACTTTGCAAGTCTCCACAAGTCCTTGGGTAGTCCACGAAGGCTCAACACCTGTCTCTGGAGAAAGCTGAATGTAAGTACTATCTGCCATACCAAGTATAATGTTCTAGGGTTAATCTCTGATTTTTGGCGAATATTTTCCTACAGGTACTCAGACCGCGATACAACCCCACCACTCAGGGGGGCGCGACTGTACACGGCCGCGTTTAAGGGGTTAACCATACTGTCATTGTACTCCACAAGTACAGTATTTTAACTTACCTCATTGTCATGGTATCGCAGGTCATTTCTCAGCCAACACAGAGCAAGTGATGATTTGTTTACTTCCATTTTTTGCACTCTGTATTCTGCCCTCTGAAATATATAAATTAGACATTTAAAAAAAATATATATATATAGGCTATATATAAATATTTTCCTAATCTGAATAAAATAATCTGGCATTAGGCAAAATAAAATACTAAAACAAAATCACTTCTGTAAGCATTAAAGTGTTCATGCACAGAAAGAAACTGTAAATACACACACAGAGAGAGCTATGCTAAATGTACAAAGCAGTTATCACACAAACTATAAACAGCACATAATACCTATAGCACACTATATAAAATATTGTAATAGCATGATGGTGGACAGCAGTGAAGAAAGCTCTTGTGCAGTGCCATTTACATACTTGTCATTTACAGGTGAGAAGGAAACTGGTGACTTGTATTCTGCATCTTTTCCATCCATTTATCATCCCTTTTTATCAGCACCAGATGCACCCTAGGTTAGGTCCAGAAATTTAAGGCAATGATGACCACTCACTCACCCTTCAGCAGCATTAAATAATCAATTAATCCCAACCCTCCTCGGCTCAAAGTTAGACCCTCACAGTCTGCTTCCAGCTGAAGCAATTTCAACTAAGAGGCCATGCAGGCATTCACCTGTTTGTGGTTCCCTTTAAACACCCTTTCAGTAACTATTCTTCCTTGTGTTTCAATCCCAGATTTTCCTTCTAGCTCAAAACCCTGCCCACTTTTGTTGGGATTCTGTACTTATGGGCAAGGAAGGGACATCACCTAAAAAAGTGAAATATCTGCACAAGAAATTATTACTGTATCACAGCTGTAAAATGTACATAGCCATGAATAACCAATGAAGTATAACCACCGGTAAAGGTCAATCTTCATGAGCTTTCTTTGGATTTTCACTACTATAAATGTTTTTTCCAACAGAATAGATGTCATCATGAAAGTATTGTGGTAAGATGGATTAATAATGGGAAATCTGTACTAATTTATGGTAATTCTGAATTTTTTAAAACTCTCAAGTCACAACCTTTAATTGCCATAGTTACTAAATGAGTGGAGGTGTAGCTGCAGCAATCACAAGTAAA
Organism: Coenobita brevimanus; assembly: GCF_032717465.1. Taxonomy (NCBI): domain Eukaryota; kingdom Metazoa; phylum Arthropoda; class Malacostraca; order Decapoda; family Coenobitidae; genus Coenobita; species Coenobita brevimanus. The sequence goes on along the minus strand of NC_137063.1, from coordinate 2,742,503 downwards.
CAATTCTGTGCATCCTTTTACCTTACTTTGGTTTCTGCCATGACTGGTATTGCAAATATAACATCCAGGAGAGGACTCTATGTGAGAAGGAAACTGAGCTGAGTTGGTCAACAACCTAATCCAATATGGCTAAGTCATGTGCAGTGTTTATTTCTGTAGGTGTTCAAACCCCTATTTTGGAAAGACTACTGGGAAGACAAAGATTTAAAAAGAACTTTGTATTTTGTTAATTCCTGTAGGTAATCTAAGACTCTGGAAACAGTTTGCATACAATTCTCTCTAGAAATTGGAAGTCTACAAGATATCATTGTGATCTTGTGGAATCATGGTGGTTTCCCATATCTGACTCATGCAAATATGGAAGGTGTACTATACAGTATATTATTTAAGCCCTTCATTCTGAGTGGGTCCTTCCTTACGGTAGCTAAATAAAACTGTCTGGCATTGGTCAGAATACCATACCACACACACAAAAAAATATTCTTGGGTTGAAGGGATTAATGGATATTGTTGCTAATCCATGCACTCTGATGGGGTCTCTCCTAAACTTAAAAAACATTCTAGCATTAACCAGAAAAAAAAAAGCAGTGTACATCCTCTGGCAGAAAGGGTAAAGAAGGTGGTAACACCTTGGGGCTCAACAATAATATGCAGACTAACAATGTAACTCGGCGCACCAAGACCCAATGCAACTCAGCCGTCTTAAATAGACTTTTATTTCATGGATCGCACACGAGGCTTATCGACAGATAATATGTCAACAACCCTTGTTGTGCCTAATAATCTGACTCATCAAGCAAAAACAATTCAAGCTATATCTAATAACATGTAAGAAAGCAAAACTGTAGTTACACAATAAATTAACAGACCACGTTGCTGTACGTCACCTGAAGTCCAGTATTTGGCGAAACAGTTTTTTGGAACAGTATATTATTCCTCTTTAGCTTCACTACCCGACCACTACTCCGTCCTAACATACGTAATACAGAATATTAAAATAAAGTAATTCGTCTGAGCGACGCCTGAACTCCCGCCGCCTTCTCCTCAGCTGGTCTAGTTTACGCAAGAATGTCTTGCTAAACGAACTTCATATAGGAACCGCTTTACCAAATAACAAATTGCTCTGTAAAATCAACGTCGATGCCCTGGTTTTAATCACTACAAGATTAAATAAATTTATAGAATACGATTATGTATTGCTTAATATACCAAAATATGAAACTAATGAAGTTTTCCACAATCCCGAAAATTAGATTGACCTATCATGTTTACATCCGTGACGTCATAAAAACACATTACGCAAGCATCCATAGCCTCTATATGCACACTGGAGAGGCTATCTCATCAGCGAGCGTGTAACTTTGGCCGCCATATTGAGACACCAGCACTCGTCGGCTACATCATTGAAATGCAACTGGATCACTGTTCATAGCTTGCTGTTTCTGTTTCGCTGTTGCTTACAAAGCTAAGCAATGGGCCACGGCACTATATTTTCAGAAATCATTGGCTGATTTCAAAAGGGCGTCGGGTGTAGTGCTTAAACAACATCAGCGCCGCCCTGGGTCCCTGGCGGCGGTTACACAAACTACGCGGTGCGACCCATGAGAAAGTCTCTTCAAGTTCATACTCTAGAGCTAAGAGCTCAGTGATATGCATTAGGCAGTCGCTACTTGATGTAGGGGGTGGGGGGGGAGCAACAAAATAAGGGAATATAACAGTAACAGGTGGAAATACATCTATGAATTTACGAAAAGGAGACAAAGAACAAGAAAATAACTAGGATTTAATGAAAGTCTCTGAACACTGGAGTATTCAAGTTTCTTGTGCAGTTTGTGGGGAACCAACACTGAGCATTGTACGAAATTTGATTAGGATCGGAAAAATATATTCGTTTCATCACGGTCAGAACTACTGTCACGAAGGCAGGGTAAATAATTCCGACCATGCATTAGCGGATAGTTTGGCGGGGTAACCAATGACGAAACTAACTGCTGTTCAAAACAACAGGCTGAAGACAAGGCCACAAAGCGGGGCCAACTTTGAGCTTCTCGTGTAACCTGGACATTTGGCCTATTGACGTCAAACCTGGAAAATTTTGTCACGGACTCTGCGATAACAATTACGGTACTCGAATTATGGTTAAAGTCAGAGAAAAAACTCTTCGTGTCCGTATACCCGGAATTCTTCCCAAGACGGCACTGAAAATAGTTTGGCCTTGAAATAACGAACAATTTTCATCGCATTTTAACCGAATTTCGTGGCACTCACTTGATGTAGTGCTGCCTATTTTTTTCCTTCACCTTTGGGGACAGGATGGCTCAGTGGTAGAGAGCCTGACTCAAGATCGAAGGGTCGAGAGTTCGCGCCCCTTCCGGGTAGGTGCCCTGCTGGGAGACGTAGCGTTGTTCCGTCACCTAGCGGGGCAATATGATCAATCAAGGTCTACCTCGGAGAATTCATTTCTCCATATTGAAAATCCTCCCCCCCCCCAAAAAAAAAAAAAACTTCATCTTTCATTCTTTTTCTGTCTTCCCTCCTGTTCTCTCATCTTTCCTGTCTTTTTTATTACTCTTCTTTCCTTTTCAGGTAGCTTTACATTGAGTGACCATCCTATTGGTTTCCTGTAAGCCAGGAAACCATTTACAACGGTGGGTGGTAATCATAAAACCAACCCACACGTGTTCCCTACGTGTCAACAAGTGGGTTGACAGAGGGTTAGTGCCCCTTCCCGTAAAACCACTAACTCAAAGTCAAACGGCCACCCTTTAGGGAATTATGGTGTCTGGCTATTGATAGATAGTTCGTTGCTAAGTAGCCAGTGATGAAAGTGACCGTCTTGCAGAACAAAAGCTCGAAGATCAAGGTCACATGGCAAGGTCAAACTCATGCATGCCGTGTATCCTTGATCGCTGACCTGCTGTGCTCAAACCTAGTAAGGTTTGTCATAAGCGGTCTGTCAACCCCTCCAACAAATTTGGTTAAAATCAGAGAACTAATCCCTCTAGTATGGCCGGAACTATTCTTACCGCGGCAATGAGAACAGTTCCCGCCGTAAAGTAACGAACAGCTTTCATCCACTTTATCCAAATTTGGTGGAGGTGTTGCGGGGTGCCCCATGACAGCGTCGACTGTTTTTCTGAGGAACAGGTTACAGATCAAGGTCACTGCGTATGGTCGGTTTTGAGTTTGCATTGTCACCTTGACACAGGACCTATTGTGCTCAGACCTAGGAAGTTTTGTTATGTGAGATCCGTTAACACTTCCTCCAATTTTGCTTAAATTCGGAGAAAAACGATTCGTTTTAGCATGGCCGGAACTATTCTCACGGCGGCAGTGAGAAAAGTTTCGGCCTTGAAATAACGAAAAAATTTCCCGCAATTTTAACTAAGTTTGTAGCTGTTGTGGGGGAGCGCCAGTGTTCGAAAGTCGGAGGAGGGAAAGGGGGTTGACCTCCTTATGTATTATGATAACCCATGGATCTACAGTAGACTGCAGGAGGACCACTGTAGGCCATAAAAAAGACTCCCCTCAAATAAGATGTGTTGATCATAAGGGGCGCACTTATTTTCATATATGACTATTCTGAAAGGAATAAAGACATAACCATAATTATCTTGAAAGTTGGAGACACAGGACTTCACTTGCAACCTATTATTGGTTTTGGCAGGTTACAGGAGCTCACTGGTGCAACGCTACACCAGTTTAATTGTCAGTTCACCTTGGAAATTACTCTCCCACTGAATCTAGCTGGAGACTCATGCTTCTTAACAGCAAAATACGATTATTGCTCTTAATTCTCTTTGGTATAGTTATAAAATGCATCCTTTATTTAATATGATCATAATGTACGTAAATAATATATATATATAGGAAAATAGTAAGTATGATTCGCAAGGATGAAAGCATGTAACCAGCAGAGTTTGTGTGTATGTGTTGGGGTTTTTACTCGACTTCCACACCATATTATCAGCCACTATATACGTGTATATATCATCGTCAGCCTTATCATGCCACTGCAGGACATAGTGCGCTCTCAATTATCTGGTAGGAAACAGCCAATATACCCCTCCTGGCTGGCTTATGTCCATAGTGGGGTGGGGGGGGGAGTACTTTTAGTCTGATGGATGCTAATAAGTCCTTCCAGTACTGTTGCACTTACCTAATCTGGTCCTACTAGGTCGATGCAGTGCTCAAGGCTGCTCATCACTATAAGGTAGCACTTGACAAGCTTGCCCGCAAAAATTTGCGGGACTAACTAATAACCTTTCCACCTCAAAATGTTTGCAAAAACAGTACCGTTATTCTTGTTTCCATACCGTTATTGAGTCCACAGCAACCAATTCTGACCAGAAAATATATATATATATATATATATATATATATATATATATATATATATATATATATATATATATATATATATAAAATCGCATATTTTCGCGTGTTGCGATTTCAGATAACTTCTCACCGTCGTGCGCTCTTGTGAAAGAAATGCACAAACACACAGACACACACATGCACAACGTGACTCTCTCTCTCGTGTATACAGTGCATATATATATATATATATATATATATATATATATATATATATATATATATGTATATATATATATTATATATATATATATATATATATATATATATATATATATATATATATATATATTGCCAGATTCCATAATCCTGTAAGGGGTGGCCATTTGACTTTGAGTTAGCTGTTTTACGGGGAGGGGCACTAGCCCTCCACCAACCCACTTGCTGACACAGGGAGCACGTATGGTTTGCTATATGATTAACATTTTTCTGACCCTCCTTGGACTTACCCTGACCTAATGCAAAAGAATTAGGGCTTTATCTCTCACCGCTCTTGTGAAAGAAATGAACAAACGCACAGACACATGCACAGCTTGACTCTCTCTCTCTCTTTCTCGTATATATAGTATATATATATATATATATATATATATATATATATATATATATATATATATATGTGTGTGTGTGTGTATGTGTGTGTGTGTGTGTGTGTGTGTGTGTGATATTAAACGAAAATTACGTCATAATACATTCAGGGCTTCTTTACCTTGAATTTTTGCACTGAACCTCTGCTCTGAAGACCGAACCTGTGACTTTGCCCTCTGACCCTGACCTTCGACCAGTTGCTTCCACAGTCGACTAAATAAAAAAAAAAAAAAGAGGGGGGGGGGAATGCTAACCTTGGCCAAACTTCCCTTTTGTCTGCACCCGCAGGGAATATGGGGTTATCTGGCTACCACCAAGCGTGGTAAATGATTTCCTGGTTTACTGGAAATAATTTGGCTTATCCCTCACTGGAGTCACCTAAAAATAACACTATCGAGTGAGTGGACGGTGGGCACCCTTACCCATGACACATTATCTATCTATCTGTCTATCTATTGCCAGACACCCTAATCCCGTAAGGGGTGGCCACAAATCGCCTCCATGTCGCCCTGTCCCCCGCCATTTTATTGCCCTACTCCCAGCTCACACACCCCCTCTCTCATATACTTCTCCACTCCATCCCTCCATCTCATCCTTGGCCTCCGTCTGCCTCTCTCCCCCTCCTCCTCACTCACGTACACTCCTCGTCGGTCTCTCACTTTCCATCCTCTCCACATGGCCAAACCACCTCAGTGTGTTTCTCCTAACGCTTGCTATCACATCCACATCCACACGACAACGCTCCTTCACTTCCTCATTTGTCAGTCTGTCTCTCCATGTGACTCCAATAGCTCCTATGACACTCAGGTAACTATCATGTGGTGTTGAATTGATTATTCTTTATATGAGAGACTCTTCGGACTGGAGATGTGAAATACAGACTCCCGTTCTGCATAGGTCCAGGCCGGGAAGCAGTATTTGTCTTTGCATTGACTACAGTGAGAGAGAGAGAGAGAGAGAGAGAGAGAGAGAGAGAGAGAGAGAGAGAACGCCCTCAAACAACGAAACAACGAAAGCTCACGTTGCCTAAATCTACAACAACAACAACAATGACAACAAGCACTTTAGATTTTACATAGCACTTTCTTCCAGATTATTTAGCATATTACGACCACGACCACGCCTTGTAGCCTAACTGTGAAGGCATTCATAAGCTTTCTTGAGCCGAAAATGCGTACAGTGTTTGTTTATACTCTTATTTTGACTGATACAACTACCAGACACTTCTAAATCAACATACATCGAATATTTAAGTCAAATCCAACAAAATAATATACTTTCATATATCATTAACTGTAGTGAAGACCTGCTTATCGTAGAAATGAGTTTAAATTGTGGATAGGCCCCCCGCTGGTGAGTCTTGACAAATCGGCAACTCTCTTCCCCTCTACTATATCCCGCCTTTAGGGCTACACCGGCCTCGTAGACTCAGGGAAAAGTGACCCTTATCATCCCTCGGGGGCCCTCAGTCGCCGAGAACGTAGGCAGCATCAGGAGGGCTAACAATACAACAGCAGTCAGGGTTCGGTGTGGCTGTGGCGAGGGTGGGTTTGGTGGCGAGTCGAGAGATTTAGTTGGCTGGCTCGACTTTCATTTCATCTGCATCTTTCTCCCAGGGTAGGTTATATTCGGCTACATTTCAGTGTTGTTCATGTTACTTTTACTTTTTGATATATCAGGTACGAATCATTGTAATAACTGAAGTAAATGCTGAATAACGTACTAATCAGTGCTAGTAGTTACATCCTGTTTACATAATGTAGGGGAGTGGTGGTTTATTATATTATATTTCATCATCATTTATGCTTTTAGGAATCGGTAAAAAAAAAAAAAGTGTATTTGAATGTTTATGCGTAGGAAAGCCATAGTTTGCATTATTTCCAGATTATTTTTATTTTTCAGCGACGAATATTAAGTGCCATACACCCCTTCAGCAAATAGAAATGGGGTAATGTACGTTTAGTAGATGCAGTATATACTATAAAATATAAAGGAATTCATAAGACCATACCACATACAGGAGAGAGAAGTATCACTAGAGCTGTTTCTAAGAGACCGACATCTATGGGTATATTTTTTTTGTTTATCCCTTGAGGGCAGGGCGATTATAACCGAAAAGTCTTAAAATGGTTAAAGTGTATTATTATTATTATTTTTTTCCCGTCGTATTCTACCTAGCACAGACTTTGTAACACCTTCCCAGGCCGTTTATTTTGCATTTTTCAAAGCTATTCTTTAGTAGGCTATATATATGATACATTATTGTTGATACAAAAACTGTACACAACATTGCATGCGAGAAAATTAGGCCTATGGCATTAACCCAGGCAATTCGCTATGGAAGATGTGCTACGAAATAGATGCCGACAACAGTGGCACACAATATTCTTCTCGACATTATTTTTTCATATAATACAGTATATTTTTTAACACTAGCCGGGAATCGAACGCGGGACTCCTAGACACGAGGCACTGTCGCTCTATCACGACGGGGTAGAAGCTATGCCTCCTGAATTATGAAGAACTGGAGACCGATTTCCGGCTACATTGTTAAAAACTTTCCGCAAAGGTACATGCGTGTAATGTGTGTTTTTCCAGCAAACAGTATACTGTAGGTAATGCGCATTGATTATAACGTGCTAAATGCAGAAAGAAATTGGTAAAGAAGACGTAATGGAGAAATGGAAATAGGTTTATATTTTGTTGGAGCTTTTGTGCCTTGGAAATATTTGCTGAAGGTGTGTGGCAAGATCCCCCACCTTCTTTTGTTGTACTGTATGTGTTGTGTGTTTTAAGTGGCTCTGTACTATGACGATCCCTAGTTTCTATACCCCCATAATGAGGAGAGCAAGTGCAGGCAGTTGCTATGCTTTACCCCCTCCCCCCCGGCTTGAGGGAAGTCGAGGCCAGGACTGAAGAAAGGAGAGGACACGATCTAGCAGTGTGTGTGATCATGATGACTGGCTCGCACACAGCCCAACTTTGCCACTGACACCTACTACATAAGTAGCCTTGAAATATGATTGAATATTTTGTCATGATATGCAGCTGAAAAGGAAGGCATTGTATCACTTAATAAGCTTTTTAAATCTTCTCAATTTCCCATGCACCATGTGAACACGATTGCTGTCCGAACTATCTTTTTCCGAGTACTCATAGTACTCTTGGAACATCAGACCCACCACCTTCTTTTGTTGTATTAGCACTCAGTACCTTCTACAACAATAAACATATCAGTTCAGTTCAATTCGATATTTGCATAATGGTAAGACCATGATATTACTTTTTGAATTAGTTGCTTTACTTTTGTAATAATCACACACCACGAAGCTGCTTCGAGAGTACTGTGAACACACGGGAAATGATAGTTTGGACAGGAATTGTTTACATGATGCATGGGAAACAGAGAAGCATTCAGAGTGCATTAAGTGCTATGAATGCCTCCCTTCAGTTGCATTTCATGAAAAAATTGTCATGTTTCATAACAGCTTAAGAGGTAGTGGTAGGCGTCAGTGGGAATGTTGGCCTTGATGTTGAACCAGCCCGTCATCATGAACTATCACACTGCTTGACTGATAGTGTCCGCTCGCCTGGCATTCCTTCAGCCCTGGCTTCGTCTTCCCTCAAGCCATGAGGGTAGAAACTAGGGATCGCCATAGCATTATTGTTAGACCTCTTATGGACGATTTAGTCTGTACATTAAGCTTCAGCATTTTCATATGTTATTGATGGAACGTAAATTAAAACGATATAGATAACACACAAAAGAATGTCATGTTAAATTATGCAAACTGTCTCAAGGGGCTCCAACCATCAGCCAGGCACACAGTCGGGATAATTGTTGTTGTTAAGCGCGTATTCTCGTGGGGTAAGAAGGCTCCCTAACACTTCTTCCTTAACGATTTATTTTCAAAACTACTCATTAATAGCTACTGGTTTGCTTATGTCTTTTCAGTATCGACATAGGTTGCACGAATAACGCACATGAATATAGTAACGGGGCAGAATCGTAAATAAAGCGGTAAGGATGAGGTGTTAAGTAAGCTCCCTAACCGTAATATACCTCCCTAAGGCTTTCCGCTGCTATCCCTTTATGGCTTATATTTTCAGTTAATATACTCCTCACCATTTAAAAATATGCACTGTAATGCTGCGTCAGTATTTTGGGTATATTTGAATCCGCGTGAGATTTGTACGTCTTTCAAAATTCTGATATGGCTTAATGCAGAGTATTTCACGATAGGCTGTGTGTTTCTCTGCCCCATAAACTTGGCATAAACAAAAAGAATGATTGCATACAGGGATAGCAACCGAATATGCGGTGGGTTCCGAAACGCAGAATAGTCCTACAGTGTTCCTTGTAGCTACCCAAGCACACAGGTAACAGTGAAGTGCTCGCGATAAGAGGTGTGTTGAAGGGCATAGATAAGGAATGATGATGATAGCGGATATGATGAAGAGAGTTACAGAACACACACACACACACACACACACTGATTAAATTTTGATCCTGGTCTGAGTTCGAGGTCCGGATAAGGACTTTTTTGTTTGTTTATCCGCAAGGTATCTTTAAAAAGTTATTGTTGAGTAGCCCCGGTGTGTGTGTGTGTGTGTGTGTGTGTGTGTGTGTGTGTGTGTGTGTGTGTGTGTGTGTGTGTGTGTGTGGCCGAGTAGACCCATCAACCGCAGGCAAACAATCGCCCTTGCAGAGGAGCCCCGTGCACTGAACCAATGTTCCCTTACGGCAGACAGAGCCATGCCACAGCAAGGCACTGGGAAGTGTTTAAGTTTTGTTCCCGGATGAACTCCACATTTGCGTCTCCACCCAGTTAACAGGGACATCATAGTAGCCTACACATCACCCCGTTATTTGGTTACATGGTTACCACCCAGCGCTGTGAATGGTTTCTTGAGTTAAAGGATATCATTAAGGATGCCACTCGGTGTAGAGCCACTTGAAATGGAAAGGAAAACAATAAGAAAGGACAGGAAGATAGGATGAATTAGGAAGAGATGAGGGCACACACACACACACACACACACACACACACACACACACACACACACACACACACACATACACACACAAAATGATAAAGGTGATGGAAGAAACAGGCAGCTGTACATGGAGTGGATGCTGTCCCCCTCCCCTCCCCACCACCACCAGAAAACATGTACAATAATTCGCATAAATCTGTAAACATATTAGTGAACTGACAAGCATGTTTCACGGCTCCAGTTTTAATGTTTCACGGCTCCAGTTACAATATTTCGCAGCCCAACGGTTTAGCGCACTCCAGGATGACGACTGGAGTGGAGGAACTCTCGTATGGTAACAGTGCGTGTCATGGCCAGAAGAGAGACACAGCAGACGGATGCAGTATGTGGCCATTCTCTCAAAGTAAAGACAATATCCTTTCTTTACATATTCTTTTCTCTGTGTGCAGGTGTAAGTAGTATAAGAAAAGGGAAGGAATTGTATAGTTTTTAATAGATATATACATTCTGCTATATTTGTAGAGAAAAAAGAGCTTACTGTAAAGATGGGAATATAAGTTTTTGAATATTGAAGATGATGGATACTAAATGGTAAATGCGACTGAGACTTTACTGTTATAATTATTCGTTAGAGACGCTGATATGTGTGTGTGTGTGGGGGGGGGGATATCCTGAATTCGCCCCTGATACTGTAGTGTTAATCGTTTATTGTAACTCGCCATTCAAGTTGGAGAGATTATAGTTTTACGCCTCTACCCCTATTCTCTAACTTGGCGTAAAATTGACATCTCTCCATCTTAAATGCTGGGTTGTAACAGTAGATAACACTAGAATATGATGCTGTTCACGAAGAAGCGCTATAGAAAGGATGTACGGTAGAGCAGATGCAATCTTCCTGTCACTGAGCTACGTTAAGTTGCAAAAGGACGAAGAACTGGGCCAGGTTAAAATGGAAATAGTATAGTTAAAGGGAACATGGTGTAGTTACGTAAAGTTTTGTTTGTGAATCCCGTCTCAGGACTTTTACCTTTTTTGTGTGTGTGAGTTGCGCCAATCCTGTTTACGCGCAGCTTTTATTTACGCTCAGAATGTTTATTTTGAAAATCGCCTGGTACCGTTTATATTATTTACATTCCTGACCTGCTTTTTAGCGTATTTTGTTTATTGTATCTTGTATTTTTATCTTCGTTTCTAGTATAGCTTTAAATTTTCAGGATTCAGTTTATGGCTGGGCACGGTTTTGTAGTTTTTCAGGCCTTAACCTCCGACCCCCACTGACGAAAGGAATCCCGCCCGACTGGACTTATAGCAAGGCACTTTCCTTTTTTTTTCTCTCTCTCTCCTCCCTGTTTTTGGGTACGAGGAAAGCACTGGTAGGGTATGTTTCCTTTTTCGGCCCAGTCTCTCTCTCTCTCTCTCTCTCTCTCTCTCTCTCTCTCTCTCTCTCTCTCTCTCTCTCTCTCTCTCTCTCGACGCCTTCATGCAGTGGCACTAATATAACCCAGCTGCTCTCCTGCCCGGTTAATCATAAGTCCCCCAGCTCCCTCCCTATCCCCCGAAATGAGGATGGCGGGCTGCAGGAGGAGGGCAACTTCAGCCTGCAGTCCACCGGGTTTACGTTCTAATGAGCCTGGGGTTGCAGCTACTACTACTACTACTACTACAGCTACTACTACAACTACTACTATTACTATTGCAACTACTACTACTATTACAACTACTACTACTACTACAACTACTACTACTACTGCTACTACAACAACTACTACTGCTACTACAACAACTACTACTACAACTACTACTACTACTACCACTACCACTGTTACTACTACCACTGTTACTACTACTATTACTATTACCACGACGACGACGAAACTACTACTACCGCTACTACTACTGCTACAATAATTACTACTACTACTATTACTTACTACTGCTACTACTACTACTACTACTACTCGCTGATTGGAGGGAACGCATACCGTGAACCGGGATAGTGAACCAATCAGAGCGCAGCCTTATCACGTGACCCGGGACCTGACCTTAGGCTGGGATGTGATAGGTCAGAGTTTCACCTAATATGACCTTCCTCTGAAACTTGACAGCGATTGAAACGTGACCCCGAAACTAGCCGGGGGAAACTTTGACCCTACCTCGTGTATTTTTCATCTGCCATATCCTTCTTTCGTGTTGCTGAGGGATCGCTCAGGTTGCGAAAAGTTTCACTGACGAAGTGGGTGGTTACTGTCCCCCTTGAGCAAGGGGACGGGTGTGTGGGTGTGTGAAGGTCACAGCCTTGCCCTCAGATCGGACTATATGAGCTCTCGGCTCCCTTCCGGGAGGGTAAAAGCTGACGATCACGACCATGAAGTGATCCTGACCGACCCGGTGAATTACACACACACACACACACACACACACACACACACACACACACACACACACACGGACGGACGGGACTTTCGCTGAAGAGGATTGTTTTGAAATGGAGGGAGGGAGTGAACGAAATTTTTGCGACCGACTGTACAGCTTTGGATGACGGGTGAAGAGGGAGGGGTGGAAGGGAGGGGGAAGGCAGGGGGGGGTAAGGGAGGGGTGGAAGGGATGGGAGAGGCAGGGGGGGGTAAGGGAGGGGTGGAAGGGAGGGGAGAGGCAGGGGGTGGTGAGGGAGAGGTGGAGTGGAAGCAGACAGGGGTGGGGTGAGGGAGAGGTGGAGTGGAAGTAGACAGGGGGGAGGGGGAGGGAGAGGTGGGGGGGAAGCAAGCAGAGGTGGAAGGGAGGGGGCAGGCAGGGTGGAAGGGAGGGAGGAGGGGGGTTAGGGAAGGGAAGGAAAGGAAAGGAAAGGGACGGAAAGGGAAGGGAAAGAAAGGGAAGCTACGGGAAGGGAAAGGGAAGGGAAGGGAGAGAAGGTTAGGGAAGGAAAGGAAAAGAAGAAGGGAAGGAAAGGGAAGGGAAAGGAAAGGGAAAGGAAGGGAAGGGAAAGGAAAGGAAGGGAAGGAAAGGGAAGGGAAAGGAAGGGAAGGGAAGGGAAGGGAAGGGAATGGAAGGGAAAGGAAGGGAAGGGAAGGGAAAGGAAGGGAAGGAAGGGAAGGAAAGGACGGGAAGGGAAAGGAAGGGAAAGGAAAGAAAGGGAAGGGAAGGGAAGGGAAGGGAAGGGAAGGAAAGGGAAGGGAAGGGAAAGGAAGGGAAAGGAAGAGGGAAGGAAGGAAGGAAGGAATAAAGGAAGGAAGGGAAGGGAAGGGAAGGGAAGGGAAGGAAAGGAAGGAAGGGAAGGGAAAGGAAGGGAAAGGAAGGGAAGGAAAGGAAGGGAAAGGAAGGAAGGGAAAGGAAGGAAGGGAAAAGAAGGAAGGGAAGGGAAAGGAAGGGAAGGGAAAGGAAGGAAAGGAAGGGACGGGAAGGGAAAGGAAGGGAAGGGAAGGGAAGGGGAGGGGAAGGAAAGGAAGGGAAGGGAAGGGGAGGGGAAGGAAAGGAAGGGAAGGGAAGGGGAGGGGAAGGAAAGGAAGGGAAGGGAAGGGGAGGGGAAGGAAAGGAAGGGAAGGGAAGGGAAGGGAAGGGAAGGGAAAGAAAGGGAAGGGAAGGGAAAGGGAAGGGAAGGAGGGAGTAAAAGTGGTCGCTTTGTTTACGTCTGAAAGGACTGGACCTTCATCTCGAATATTAAGTTGTGGTTGCATAGAATTCGATGAAGCTGAGGTATGAGATAGGAATGAGTCTCCTTGGTTTCTAGTCAAATCATCCCTCCAATCTGTCTACACTTGGCCATCAACTGAGCGGGAAGTGGTTAGGGATCTCTGTCTACAGGAAACCATTTGGTTTGTCACTCAGTGTAGTCACCCATAGGCAGAAGGAAGAGGAAAGAGTGAAGGAAAGACAGAAGAGGGAGTGTAGTCACCCGTAGACAGAAGGAAGAGGAAAGAGTGAAAGAAAGACGGAAGAGGAAGGAAGAGAGGAAAGGGCAGACACCCAAAGCAGCACTACTGTACATCGAGTGAGTGGATGGTGAGTGCCCCCACCTAGCACCAGGTTAGGTATTAGTAAAAACTCCAACAACCTCTCCTTCATCCAATATATTACCAATATGCCGGGAATCGAACCCGAGACTCTCAGGTAAGAGCCAGGCAGCATACCACTACACCACGACCAGGTAAAACTTACCCCACATCGTCACAATCTTGCAACCAATGTCACTCCGCCCCCCCCCTCCCCCCTGTGGGCCTGAAGAGGCTGAGATAACCCCCTGGCACTCGGGCAAGTAGATGCTTTTAATCTATCTAGTGGTATGCTGCCTGGCTGTCACCTGAGAGTCCCGGGTTCGATTCCTGGTATGTTGGTAATATATTGGATGATTTTTCCTGTGTACAGTACAGGTTTCTCTCATCAACCCCTCCTTCAGATGGCTCGGTTGGGCGTGTGGGCGGTGGTGGTGGCCGTGGGCGTGGGCGTGGCGGCGTGGTGGCGGGCGTGGAATACGGAGCCTGACATACCCTACTTGGACCCAGACCCCTGGTGGGGCCCGAGACGCCCAGGACACACGCAAGACACATCCATCAAGCCCTTCACCATCAACGTCTCAAAGGAGGTGGGTGGAGAGGGAGGTGGGTGGGGAGGGAGGTGGGTGGAGAGGGGCTGGAGGGGTTAATCGTCTGTCTCTTCACTCCGAGGACGCTGTATATATTCTTGCTACACCCAGACGGTTTTCTTCAGCTGAGACGGGATTTTTCAAACTGGAGGGGTTAGATGTGGCCTTAACCCCTCCGGCACTATATACCTTTCGTGAGCTGAGTAAAATCGTCTGGTGGGGGAGTAACTCAACTAAGAAATACTTAGTTGGACAGAAGAGGTTAACTTGGCCTAAAATTGCCGTCCTGCTGAGCCATAGTCACGAAGAAGTGCTGTGGGAACGATGTAGAGGTGCAGCATCATATTATCCCGCAAAGCAGTATGGTTACAACTAGAATACGGTGCTAGTCACGAAGAAGTGCCATGGAAAGGATGTAGCGTAGTAGCATCATCTTATTCTGCCACTGAGCAACGGGAAATCTGTTGCAAAGGGACTGAACGGCTTATTGATGTGGATGGTAACGCATTCAAGCCTTATCAGCCTCTTGACCTCTGCTCAGGATGTGGTGTTTGGTCTGGCGTGCTTGGTGTTTGGTCTGGCTGCTTGGTGTTTGGTGTGGCTGCTTGGTGTTTGGTCTGGCTTAGATGGTGTTTGGTCTGGCTTAGATGGTGGTCTGGCTTGCTTGGTGTTTGGTCTGGCTTAGATGGTGGTCTGGCTTGCTTGGTGTTTGGTCTGGCTTAGATGGTGGTCTGGCTTGCTTGGTGTTTGGTCTGGCTTAGATGGTGGTCTGGCTTGCTTGGTGTTTGGTCTGGCTTAGATGGTGGTCTGGCTTGCTTGGTGTTTGGTCTGGCTTAGATGGTGGTCTGGCTTGCTTGGTGTTTGGTCTGGCTTGCTTGGTGTTTGGTCTGGCTTGCTTGGTGTTTGGTCTGCCTTGCTTGGTGTTTGGTCTGGCTTGCTTGGTGTTTGGTCTGGCTTGCTTGGTGTTTGGTCTGGCTTGCTTGGTGTTTGGTCTGCCTTGCTTGGTGTTTGGTCTGGCTTGCTTGGTGTTTGGTCTGCCTTGCTTGGTGTTTGGTCTGGCTTGCTTGGTGTTTGGTCTGCCTGCAGTAGATGGTTTTTGGTCTGGCTTGGTTTTCTGTTCATTTCCAACAGTATAGATGACAACTCTAGGATGGAATTGCACTAGATCTGGAATAAGGCCTGGGAACCATCAGAGGAACGAATAAATGTTGAACAAAAAGGTCAGAGGTAAGTGTCAGAAGGAGGGCTGGCGCTGCCGTGCTGTGCGCTGAGTTATCTTGGTTCCCTTTTTTATTTATTATCGCTCCGCTCTTACAAGGTGGAGCGATAATGTTTGCCCGCCTGTGTGTGTGTGTGTGTGTGTGTGTGTGTGTTCCCATTATATCTCATGAACTGCTTGAGCTATCAACATGAAACCTTCAGGATATTAAGATACGGCCAATATCTTGTGCTTGGCCAACAGCATATCTGGCGGGCGATTAGTATTCGGCTCCCGAATGCTTTTCTTTCTTTTATTTATATAGTTTATTTCTGTGTGACATATTTACAGTAATCAATAGAAAGCAGGTTGTAGATTCACAAGCAAACTTTCCATCAATTTATTCTCGTAACTAACTGATTTTTCCCTCGGAAACAAAATTTGACCAAAGAGAGGACAATGGCGATAAAATAGTGTATATATATATATATATATATATATATATATATATATATATATATATATATATATATATATATATATATATATATATATGTATGTATGTATAATATGAAACACACAACAGAGAAGAGAAGGAAGGTTACTCTAACGCATAGGGAGGAATGAGGGATATGGCAGGCAGGACACGATGCAGACAGGTGAAAGTTGTTGAACTTTTACCCGTGATTGTACTTTGCCCTTTGCAGGCACTGGATGACCTGAACGCCCGTCTGGCCCTGCCTCCTCGCCTGACTCCCGGCCTACATGACGCCGCCTCCACGTATGGCATCAACGCGGACACCGTCAACGCTGTCGTCGACCACTGGCGTTACAACTACGATTGGCGCCAGAGGGAGGCCAGGCTGAACACGTACCCGCACTTCAAGTATGTTCATCAGCATCACCTGCCCAGCCTTAAATATAGGTCCCCTTCACCACATACCCAGATATTTTTCTTACCTAACCCTATAGTAGATTATCTTGCATTGGTGTTTGAATACGGAGACAAAAAATTTACCGTCTTTTCCACTGCCTCTGCCTCACACTTGGGGCACGTCCGTCGCTTTCCTCCCTACATCATATACGAGAGAATTATCCCCGGGTGGAAAGGCATGTCAGGTCTCTCGCGTGGGATTAGCAGCCAGCAGAGGACAGCGAGATGAGAAAGTGAAATATTGGGCGAACTTCTCTACCCTGCTGCGTTAAAGGATTTCCCGCCAGTAAAGGCCAGGAGTACATACACACAGCCATACATACATACATACATAGCCATACATACAGCCATACAACCATACATACACCCATCCATCCATACATACACACATTCATACATACACACATACATATTTATAGTAAGGAAATTATCTAGATAAATTTTAGTAAATAGGCTACATCTCCGAAGAAGTGAACACTCTTAGCCATTTATTTGTTCACTTAAAACATTACTTACATTCTCTTACTCTTTAAAATGAAGACGGAAGTGGGAAGATGGCTATTTCTCTCTCTCGTTCTCGTAGGACGATGATGGAGGGTCTATTTTTCTTTCACAGGACGAAGATAGATAGATTTTTTTTTTCATAGGACGAAGATAGATAGATTTTTTTTTCATAGGACGAAGATAGATAGATTTTTTTTTTCATAGGACGAAGATAGATAGATTTTTTTTTCATAGGACGAAGATAGATTTTTTTTTTTATAGGACGATGATAGATTTTTTTTCATAGGACTACGATAGATTTTTTTTTTATAGGACGAAGAGAGAGAGATTTTTTTTTTATAGGACGAAGACAGATTTTTTTTTCCATAGGACGAAGATAGACTGAGGAGGAGACCGGGGATGAGGTGGAGGGATGGAGTTTAGAAGTATATGAGGGAGGGGGGAGGGCAGTCAAATGGTGGCTGACAGAGCGACTTGGAGGCGTTTTGTTTGCGGCCACCCTTTGCGGGATTAGGGCGTCGGGCTATAGATATGATAGATAGACAAAGACTTTTTTTTTTCCAGGAGGATGATTAAGGGTCTGTTTTTCTTTTCCAGGACGAACATAGAGGGTTTGGACATCCACTTCCTCCGCGCCAGTGCTGAGAAGGGCCGAGCATCTGTCCCTCTGCTACTTATCCACGGGTGGCCAGGCTCCTTCGTCGAATTTTATGACCTCCTTCCCATGCTGACCCACCCCCCAGAGGGCAGCGTCGCCTTGGAGGTCATCTGCCCCTCCATCCCAGGCTACGGGTTCTCGGAGGCGCCGGTCAAGCAAGGTCAGTGTGTCCGTTATGGTGGTTAAACGGTAAACGGTCCTTGAAACGGTAAACGGTTTTGGAATAGTAGTCTTGAAACAGTAAAGTATTGAAACGGTAAACAGATTTGGAATAGCAATTTTGAAACTGACAAATTGGAACGGTAAACAGTCCTTGAAACGGTAAACGGTTTTGGAATACTAATCTTGTAACGGTAAGATATTGAAACGGTAAAGTCTTTCAAACGGTTAACAGTTTTGGTATAGTAAGAATAATTAAAAAAAAAAAAACTAAGATATTGAAACGGTAAACGGTCTCGAAACGGTAAACACTTGAAACGGTAAAGAGCTATGAAACAGTAGTCTTGACACAGTAAAATCTTAAAATGGTAACGTTTCAGATGGCTTGATTTCTCCGTTAACGTATTTGTCAAACTTTGAAAAGATTAACGTGTCTCCCTCTGCATAAATAACGATAGTCATTTAATTATAGTATTTTATTTAACATGTTATTATCCTCACTTTGCGTAAATAACTAGATTCTTTGTGATTTTTTTTTGTCTGCGCAGGGTTCGGACTCATGGAGACGGCGCAGGTGATGCTCAAACTCATGAAGAGGCTGGGCTACGAACGCTTTTACGTGCAGGGCGGGGACTGGGGCGCCATGATTGTCACGAATATGGCCACTATGTATCCGGAAAAGTGAGTCCAGTATTAACCACCCAACACTGTGGCTCATGAGTCTGTGTTTATAACTCTGTCTGTATCTGTAAATCTCTCTCTATATCTCTCTCTGTCTCTCTCATTTGTCTGTGTTTATCTGCTTTATATATATTTATCAATCTGTCTTTCTGTATATTTGTCTGTCTGTCTAATATATATATATATCGATCTGTTCGTCAGGTAACGGATACCAGAGCACTGTTCAAAAGGTCAGGATGCAGTATTCCCAATATCTTAACTTTTTTATTATTTATTTTTTAGTTAGGGTGCCATCAGCCAAATATCTCCTGAGTCACGAAATGAAAGAATCATATTTCTAAAATTCTTGCAGGTGAGATTAAAGAAAAATTCTAAACACCAAAATCAAGATGTGTATGTGTGTCTGTGCGTTTGTTCGTTTTTTTCATGGGAACGGTAATAAAAACAGACCTAATTCTTTTTACATTACGTTGTGGTAAGTCCAGGGAGTGTCAGAAAAAAAAAAAAAAGGAGAATTGTACGCGACGCGACAGCGCGAAATTGTCGGAAATCGCGACAGGCGAAAATGTGAAAATCATTTTTTAGACTTTCTGGTGAGTTTGTCAGTGTGCGTTTAATAACGGTATGCAAAGATAATGGTATCTGCAAACATTTTGTGATGGAAAGGCTATTACTTAGTCCCACAAAATTTTGCGGGGAAACCAGTCATTAATAAAGTCGGCCTGTTTCATGTGTTTTCATAGAACTAGACAAAAGAATGAAGTAAGGGTGGGTAAAGAAAATCATGTGATAAGTTTCGGGACAGTATTACGAACTTAGTGACTTTCTTCCTCTCGATGTGCTGAACATCGTCTCCTAACTTTGAAGATATTAAAGGTAACGTTTTTATTAACTTTATGAATGATCGTATATGTAAACAACGTAGCTACCCCTTCTTATGTGTAACCAAGCCTACCCCTCGTAACAGTAATGCACACATCTTTAATTTTAAGGGCGTCCTGTTGACCCACGGTGGATCCTGCATAGTCTGTTTCCGCTGGTCATTATCGGATTTGAGATCAGCTCCCTCCCCCACCCCATTTCTAACATTGCTGAGGTGTAAGGCGCAGAATAAATGAATAAATCGTTAAGATAACAATGTTAGAGAATCCCCCATCCAGTTTAGAGTACAATGCTGCGGCTCAGACTGGGTCGCCTGCCCTTCTTGGTTTATATTTCTGCCTCCTTCACACATCGTTATCGTGTGCTTTTTTTCTCTGACAAATTAGATTTCACGTTATAATTGATTCCTAGTTCATTTATGCATTTTCAAGCATATCTTCTCTTGTTGATATTGTTTCCTTATCACCACTTAACTCCTATGACGCATTTTGTATTTTGTATTTGACTTTGGCTGTTAATTCTTTTACATGCTTTGTTTGTGTAGGCTGTGTATAATTTGTTTTTGTTATTTGGATGACTGTGGTACCGTATTTATTTGCGTGCAGTTATATACCTCAGTTGTTTATTTTCTGGTGCAGCGTGCTTGGCGTTCACGTCAATATGGTTCCCGTCAATACTGGTGGGGTGACCTTGAAGTTGTTGGCTGGTGCGGTGCTGCCGGCGGGGCTGGTGGTGGCGCAGAAGGACCAGGACAAACTGTACCCTCTGGGGGAGCGGCTGGCCATGATAATGCGGGAGATGGGATACGCCCACATCCAGGCCACCAAACCTGACACTGTTGGTTGGTTTGACTCTGTTTTCTTTCTTGATAGGACAGACAGAAGGAAACAAACGATAATACCTTCAAAATTTGTCTCTTCTAAACAAAGTTGAGCAAAAGAAAATCAAAATTAAGAAAACTATAATTCAAGGGGCGTGAACACGCGGCATTTCAAAGATAGGAAGTACAGGTCGTAGGAGAGGTATAGCAAGGGACTTAATTCAAGACATGACCAGCGTTGTGTGCAGAAAGAACTCTTTTTTTTTTTTTTTTTTAGAAGAGGTGTAGGTGGTGAACCTAGCCCCCCGTCCCAACCCACAAATATAACAGGGCAGGGTAAGGTATGAGTATATCGGGAGAAACTAACACTTTATCAGTTTGTTCCTATCCCGTCAATTCCTTAGCAATGTTATCTCCATACTTCCATACTCCACATTCTCACACCCTTCTATACCCTTTGGGGGAGGAGGATGTGGTGTGCTGAGGGCAATGTAGTCACCATCCCTGTCTGGCTGGTGATTCTGCGACACCGATGGGTGCTGTGCCTCCTTCAGTTATAGCGCAGGTGCCCAGTTGAGATGCCTGTAAGTTCGTCTAGGGCTGAATCACACAAGAGACCTGCACTATGTCAACTTGTCGCTGGAGAGGGACGTCTTCCCGCGATGGCGCCGATGCACCTTGGTGGAAGACCTGCCTGAATGCACAGGCGTCCCTGAACCCCCCCCCCACCACCACCACCACCACCATCACCCCCACCTTCCTAAAGTAGGAGGGAGGACTATAGCCTGAATTTCCTGCGTCCACTGAGTTCATGTCCAGATAAACCTGGCCTTGCAACTTTTGCTGTTGCCACCATTATGGCAGTCTACATCATACACAACACTCGTCTGTGCTTAAAATGCATCTAGTCTTCACTTTATACGATGCTGTAACTTTTTTATGGTATTTTTTTTCCTGCCTGTATGCTGTGGAATCTAAATTAGTTGTTTACCTTGATTCTCATAATTTCACTAAAGAAAATCGGCCATTTGATTGGGCAATAGTCTCCCCGGCCACCATTCCCCCCGAGTTCTGCCCCGTGCACCGTGCCACGCTCAGGCCACATTTCCGTATCCACTTTGTCCCCAGGTGCTGCCGTGAACCAGAACCCCATCAGCCTGGCCGTCTACATAATAGAGAAGTTCAGCACGTGGACCAGCCGGTGCCACATGACACTCCCTGATGCCGGCCTCCTCAGCCAAAACTTCCCCATCTCACTCGATGCCATTTTGGACAACATCTGCGTCTACTGGTTTGTCACTTAGCCTGGGTGTTACTTTGTAGTCTCTCTCTCGGCCTCCTGCATTCGAGCCTTTGTTCCTCCTAACTCATGTAAAATACTGGAAATATTTTCGACGTATACTGTACCAATAATTGTTGTATAAGGCTGTAGATATTTTTGTAAAGAGAAACTAATGGTAATGGAAGGAAAGTCTTAGACCTGATGTACGCCGATGTTGCTGTGTTACTTGCAAATAATGAACAGGATTTTTTTGAATATCTGTGAGCAGCGTGGAAAAATAGAGTGAGACACAAATTAGTCATGACCTACACACACGGGACAACAGCTGGCGAGTAGTGAACACTGGTGGGCGTGTAGGGCTTAGTGTAGCTGCCTTCAGGTCCACAGTTCCTAGAAGACAGACCCACCCTTGTAGAGTAGCAGGAAGGCAAGGTTGAGGGGAGTGTAGGTGGAAGGGTGGCTGTTGTCAGAGAGGCTGTGAACATCAGATGGAAGCGGAGAGGGAGAGAAGTATGGGTGAAGACAGCGAGTGGGATTTTTGAACGACATACAATCAGTTCCCTCTCGTAACTCACATTTCTTTTAGCAGGAAGGACTGGAGGAGTACAGAATTACCCCATTTCTTGTTCTTCCCGCATAAGAGAAGAATTTTCCTGTTACTTTGTTTTACAGGAAGGACAGAGAAAGGAGAATGGTAAATCTCACCGTGTTAGTTGTTCTGACTACAAAAACAGAACTTAAACTACGAGAGAGTGTTAATTGTGTTTAAGGGAATGTGGGTCCAGAGATACAGTGGTAAGGCGAGGGAGGTGGGGCGATGAGGGTAGAAGGGTGATGGTGTTACCGTAACAGTGTAGGTCTAAGAGAGCAAATGGCAAGTCTGGTAAAGGTTCAAAGGGTACATAAGGGACGATTTGCTAGTTGCGAGGTTAGAGACTGTCTTGTTGCTGCCGTGGGTGCTCCCCTACAAGTACAATTGGTTTCATGTAATGGGAACAGGAGGTGGTATATTCAGGCATAATTTGGCAGCCACTTTAACTGTCTGTAGTTTCTGTCGTCCTGATATGTGGTAACACGAGAAGAATTCCTTGGGGAGCTTGTGGTGCGACGCGAGGCAGTGCTTGGTTGTGCCGTGTTGTTGTCTAGATTGCTGTCGTGTGGTGTCTTTGTCCACTGCACGACACTGGCAGTATTAATGACAGTTATCTAGTGCCCAAATACCACTCTGAGTTGCTTAATCCACACCTTAGTTGCAGTTTGAATTTGCCTGTGTTACGGTACCTCTTGTCATTGTCCACGTAGTGATGGAGGGCTGTGACTACGGTACTAAGTTTGTTAATATTTTCAGGTTCTCAAACTCCATCACGAGCAGCATGAGGTACTACGCTGAGAACATGAACATTCGGTCCCTGACACATAATGTTGACAGGTGGGTATATAACATCTCGAGTTGGCAGTGTGATGTTGGAAAGATTATTACGGAGAGCAAGGCGAAGGAATCATTTTTGCTAAGTGTAACATATAAAAATCCTCACCAGTTTCATTGTTCATAACCATCCTGACACAGCTTCTTTATCTATCTATCTGTCTATAGCCCGACGCCCTAATCCCGCAAAGGGTGGCCACAGACGAAACACCTCCAAGTCGCACTGTCACCCACCATTTGACTGCCCTCCCCTCAACTCACTCCCCCCTCCCTCTTTTATGTATGGAGATATTAGACATTAGAAAAGCGAACAGTAAGACTTTAGTTGTAGAGGCTAAGTAACTGAGTCGGTGCTGTTGGAGAGGGACGCCTTCACGGGATGGCACTGTTATAACTGGACATCTCTGGTGCCAGTTATACAAATGTTCCTCAATCCCCTCTGCCCCGAAAGGTGGATGGTGAACTGCAAAACATGGGCGATTTCTGTTCGCAGTTCGAGTTTACGTCCAGATAAACATGGAACAACAACAACAACAACAACAACAATAATTACTGCAACCAAGTGGAAAGATTGTTAATATACCCCCATCAACTCCACTGTCACTACCACCACCACTATCACCACCACCACCACTGTCACTAGCACCACTGTCATTACCACCATCACCACTATCACTGCCACCACCACTGTCATTACCACCACCACCACCACCACTGTCCCTACCACCACCACCACTATCACCACCACCACCACTATCACCACCACCACCACTATCACCACCACTGTCACTGTCACTACTACCATCACCACTATCACCACCACCACTGTCACTGTCCCTACCACCACCACCACCACTATCACCACCACTGTCACTGTCACTACCACCATCACCACTATCACTGCCACCACCACTGTCATTACCACCACCACCACCACCACCACTGTCCCTACCACCACACAACCACCACCACCACCGTCACTGCCACCATCACCACCACCACTGTCACCACCACAACACCATTACCACCACCACCACTGTCACCACCACCACTGTCACCACCACCACTGTCACTACCACCACCACCACTGTCACCACCACGAACACCACCACCACCACCACCACTGCCACGGGTTCGGAAGTGAGACAGGTAAATAGACAGTTAAATATGAACTACACCTATGACATACAGTAAATACCTTGCTAATGAAAGGACATACCTCACCTGTTAGTTATTCTCGTCTCCACCATATAATTTCCTTCAACTTTGGCGAGATATCTTGTATGTACCTGAGGGAGACTACACCTAATCCCTCTAGCTAGAAATCTATCCATCTTTTTATCTGTTGCCAGACGCCTTAATCCCGTAAAGGGTGGCCACAAACAAGTCGCCTCCATGTCTCCCTGTCCCCCGCCATTTCACTGCCTTGCTCCCAGCTCACACCCACCTCTCGCTTATACCTCTCCACTCCCTCCCTCCATCTCATCCTCCCTCTCCCCCCTCCATCTCACTCAAATACACTCTCCTCGTCAGTCGCTTACTCACCATCCTAGAAAACCCTGGAGAGAAAAATCGTCTGAAGGTAGGAAAAAAAGAAATAGCTAAGAGGTTAGGGTAGGAATAAACCCCCTGACTCCAATGACGATTTTAAGAGATTTTTTCACACACTGGAGGGGGTTTGGACACAGCCTCCCTTTTCCCTTTGAGTATTTGTGGGTTTTCTTTAGTATTCCGGGAGATTCGTCTGTTCCGTCGGTTTGAAAATTTAACCTCCCTTCAGTTCCGTGACGTGTTTATTTATTTTTAGTTATTTATTTTGATGTTATTGCCACCTCCAGACGGTTTTCCTCAGCTTACGGATGGCCTCTTGTAGTGGGGGAGTTAGTGAAGGCTGTAGTTAACCTCTTCACTTTGAGAAATCTGTATAATGTTGTATAAATGTTGTATAAATGTTGTATAATGTTGAATAAAATTGTCTGGAGTTGGCGTAAATATGATACGTCAACGGACTGAATTAGTTATAGTAGTAGTAGTAAATTAGTAATAGACAGTAGTAGTAATAGTAGTAATAATAATAGTAGTAGTAGTAATAGTGGTAGTAACAGTAGTATTAATAGTGGTAGTAACAGTAGTAGTAATAGTAGTAGTAGTAGTGGTAGTAATAGTAGTAGTAGTAGTAAGTAATAGTAGTAGTAGTAATAGCAATAGCAGTACTAGTAATACTTGTAGTAGTAGTAGTAGAAGTAATAGTAGTAGTAGTAGTACCCCCAGGTTCATTTGAAACGTGAACCCGGTGGATTGCAGGCTGAATGCTTGAGATGTAGCAGTAGATCAACACTAGAATTTGGCGCTAGTCACGAAGCAGTGCTATGGAAAGGATGTAGAGTGGCAGTACCGTCCTTTCCTGCCACTGAGCCACGTGAAATAATCAGAGGGAAGAAAAAGTGTACCAATGTAGGGGTGGAAAAAAGACTATATTGCCAGACGCCTTAATTCCGTAAGGGGTGGCCACAAACAAATCGTCTCCATGTCGCCCTATATACTGTCCTGCAATATATTGGGGAAAATAATGCATAATTGCTTTACTGGTACGAATGAAACTTAAATGGGTAAATTTTTGGTAATTTGCAGTTGACTGAAGAACGAGAAGAATGTCAGTGAACACGTATGTACACACACACACACGCATACACACACACACACACGCACACACACTGTCTATCTATGTTTGTGTGTGCGTGTGTGTATTTTTGTATATCACTCCATTTGTCTTCCTATACGTGTCCATCTATCTCAATGTCTCATCTATGTATCTATCAATCAGTCTATCATTCTGTGTTTTGACTATCTATCTGTCTGTCTATCTATATTATAATCGCCTTGTTCCCTCCTGTGTCTGTGTGTTTGTGTCAATTTTTCTATATCAAATCATGTGTCTAACAATGCGTCCATCCATCTCTTTGTCTCATCTGTTTATCAATCAATCTCTCTATCATTCTGTTTTATGTCTATCTGTCCGTCTATCTGTCTAATTATCTATCTATCTATCTATTATAATGCCTTGTCTTGCCTCTGCAGCGTCCCGTGTCGAGTGCCGGCGGGTCTGGCAGTGTTTCCCAAAGAACTTCTAAACCATCCCAAGAACTTCGCAGCCCACAAGTTCTACGATATTGTGTCCTACAAGTAAGAACGTTGGAGCACACTGTTTGATTTATTTAGATTCTGACCCTTTACCTGGCGTCTCCCGTCAGACAAATCGCCCTCTCGTAACCTTAGTGATATAGGGACAGTCAGCCACACTTGCGCCTGGGACGGTGTGTGTAGTGGAGGTCTAGCTACACTTTCCGACGTTCGTGCATCAGTTCCTTCGTCTATCCATGATCAAGAGAGAGAACTTGTCTGTTTGTGAAGGATGTGGACTGCTAGAGAAGGGCAACTGCAGCTACTACTACTACTACTACTACTACTACTACCACCACCTGTTCACCCGGCATTTCAGCTGCGAGCCTAGAATTGTTGTATATCGTATTCAAGGGGAGGACTGGAACAGCTAATAATAATAATAATAATAATGATAATAAAATAAATATAAATGTCTCCAGCTTCGTCATGGCCATCTCTGCCAGAATGATAGCAGATGATGATAATGGTGGTGGTGATGATAATGGTGATGGTGGTGGTGATGATAATGGTGATGGTGGTGGTGATGGTGGAGATGATGATGATGATGGTGAAGATGATGATGGTGGAGATGATGATGATGGTGGCGATGATGATGATGGTGGCGATGATGATGATGATGATGATGATGATGGTGGTGGTGGTGGTGATGGTGATGACTCTTTTATATTGATAGGCAGTATATATATATATATATATATATATTTTTCGTTTCAGTGAGCAGCCAGCAGGGGGACACTTTGCCGCTATGGAGAGGCCGGAGTTGGTGGCCAAGGACCTCCTCCAGTTCATTAACACAGTGGAAGGACGAGGGAAGAAACATTAAATGATCTTAGATATTCAAACAGGTCATAAACATTTGGAAAGACTAGGAAAAAAACAATAAACATGGTATTATTCTAGTTCATAAACAAATTAAAACATCTTAGGTATTCAAACAGTTAATAAACATTTGGTAAGACTAGGAAAAACCAGTATACATCTTCGGTATTATTCAAACAGTTAATAAACATTTGGAAAGACTAGGAAAAACCAGTATACATCTTCGGTATTATTCAAACAGTTAATAAACATTTGGAAAGACTAGGAAAAACCAGTATACATCTTCGGTATTATTCAAACAGTTAATAAACATTTGGAAAGACTAGGAAAAAACAATAAACATGGTAATATTCTAGTTCATAAAGACATATGGAAGAACAAGGGAAACACCAGTAAACATCTGTATTATTCACACTTCATAAAAATTTGGAAAGCCTAGGAAAAAACAATAAACATCTTCGGTATTATTCCAACAGTTCATAATATAAACATTGTGGAAGGACGCAGAGGGAAAAAACGTTAAGCATCTTTAGTATTATTCAAACTTCATAAACATTTGAAAAGACTAGGGAAAAAACCAATAAACATTCGGTATTATTCAAACAGTTCATAAATATTTGGAAAAACTAGGAAAAACCAAAAAACATTCCGGTATTATTCCACTTCTTAAAAGGAAAAAAACAATAAATATCCGGTATTTTTCCATTTCATAAACACTGGAAGGACGACAAGAAAAACCAATAAACATCTTCGGTATTATTCAAGGAGTTCATAAACATTTGAGAGGACTAGGAAAAAGAAATAAACATCCTCGGTATTATTCCAACAGTTCAAATAAACATTATGGAAAGACGACGAGGAAAATCAATAATCTTTTGTAGTGTCTCCGTTTCGGCCCATGATCGTTTCGGACATGAGCCTCTACTTCGGTCATTATTCATCTGCGGCGAAAACAATTAGAACGATGTGTTTGAATTGAGGAGACAACGTCGTAGAGTAAATCTAAGTAATCGTGGGGAATTATGGGTAGAAAGTCGTATTTTACCCATCGTTTTGTGTACTGATTTGCTGTGAACTGTCGAAACGGAAGAATTAAAATCACATATATATACAGTATATATAATTTATATTTTGGGAGGGAAACCCAAGTTCAGATCTGGTCAAAATTAAAAAAATCCTGTCTGTAGTTGATCAGACGGGAAAAAAAAAAAAAATATGCCCACTTACGGATAAATCGTTTGTTGTGGAGATAAAGGATGAGAACTCCGAGTCGAGCCGAAAGAGTTGTTTCCTGAATAAACAACTTTTCCTGATAAAGATATAATTCTTCCTGTGTATGGGTGTGGGAGTGTTGGTGTGGGTGTGGGTGCACGAACTCTCATGTGGGCATGTGGGCCACATATTAGTTTTACTGCATTATACGAGTATGTCTTGTATATATATAGTACCGTATGTAACCCGTTCCTGTCCTTTCCAGACGATTTTATTCAGCTTTGAAGTTTGCCATAGTCGTGGGAAGGGTTAGTAAAGGCCACACCTAACATGAAAATTCTCAGCTAAATTGGATTTTTTTCGGATCATTATTATTATTAATATTATTATTATTGTGTGTGGGGAAATGAATTCCCTGCGCTAGGACTTAATAGATCATATAGCCCCGCTGGGTGACGGGAGAGCGCTACCTCTCCAAGCTGGGCGGCTACTCGGGCGGGGTGCAAACTCTCGACCCTTCGGTCTCTAGTCAGGCGTTCTACCACTGAGCCACCCTGCCCCCTACTCTGAGGTCAATTAAATCGTGAGGATATAGAAAAGAAAAAAAAAAAAATGCCATCGGATTGAAACGGCCAACTCAGAATTCAAGTAATCTTGTTGAAAACCTTAAGATCTTCGGAACCCGGTAAACATTTCATGAACAATTACATTCAAAACCCAGTAAGATCTTTGGAAACCTATAAACATTTCGTGATCAGTGACATTTGAAACCCAATACACACGTCGGAATATTAGGCACCTTATATACTGTTTATATATATATATATATATATATATATATATATATATATATATATATAGCCTTTGCTTTCATCTCTGACGTACGGTATATCAAAATTATCTTCGGGCAGAGAAATGTCAAGCCTCCTTCCCCCTAGGAGTATTAGCCACCAAAGAAAAGGATTAAGCAAAAGAAAGATGATGTAAAAAATGGAGACATAAGCCACCCCAGGAGACACGCAAAAAATGAAGGAATATTAGCCATCCGAGGAAAGAAGATTTAAAAATGAAAGAATATTAGTCACCAGAGGATAAGGAGAATAAAAAAAATAGGTGAAATATAAGGCGAATATTTGTCCTTACCGGTCACTTCTGGTCAAAATATTACCCCTTTCAGCAGCAGCATTTATATCGGTGGATTATTTCTTCGTCCAGACTGTAGTTTCAGAAAGACCACTGATACTGAAGTCAGATTATTATTCTTGCTACCAGCAGATTTTTTTTTTTTTTTTTTTTTCATGGAGACGTATTCCGGTTCGAAAAATCTATGGTACCGTAAAATAAAAATAAGCGTCTAGATGTAGCAAGCGCAAAATTGAAACTACATCATAGGACTGAAAGAGTTAATGAAAGCAAATACCTCACCATTAAAAAAAAAAAAAAAAAAAGCTGAATCAAATCGTTAACAGTAGCGTGAATAAAGTTGAAGTGTTAATGGCAATGAAATTATAAATGTTGTGACGAGGCCGTGCTAATAATCACTCAGTATTTACAGTTGTCTAAGGCGTAGCAGTGAGTGTACGGGGAGTTTTGTTAAAAAGATAATAAAAATAAATGTTAAATAAATAAATAAAACTGAAATTTGTGTTTTAATATGAAGTGTGTGCGTGTGTGTGTGTGCTGGTTGCTTTATTTTGGTTTTACGGACACAAAATGACAGCATTTGAAGAAATTAATCGCTAATATTAGCAAGGGCGCGAGTTTAGAGGGAGCTACCTGCGCGAAAGAGAACAGCAAAGAAAGGTTGCAGTTAGTGTACGTAAAATAAGAGCGGCGACAAAGAGGAGGTGTGTGCGAGAAAGAAAGAAAGAGAAAAAAAAAAAGTCCTGTGATCCCCACGCTAATGTACGGAAGTGAAGTTTGAACTAAGCTGGAAGAAGGCAAGTAGAGAGAGAAACAAATGAAGAAGTTTAGGAATGTTGTGGTGCTGATGTGGATGCGGTGAAAAGCGTTGGAAGTCTGAATCAAATGGAGAGTATTCTGGTGCGGTTAGGAAGCTTACTAACGCCTCTTCCTTCGGGGTTTATTTCTGATTCTGCTCCGTTATTATATTCATGGGTGTTATTGATGCCATTTGTGTCGATATTAAATAGATATAAAGACGAGGATGTTAATGGGAGGTGTGGAAAATAAATCATTAAGGATGAGGTGCTAGGAAGTGAGTCAGATGGAGGGAAAAGGGAGGAAGGGAGACAAGATGAGGTGGAGGGATAGTGTGGAAATGTAGCCTATATGAATGCAGAGGAAGGGCAGAATAATGGCGGAGGACAAGGTGACATGAAGCGATAATGTTCATAACCAACCACTTAAGCTGGACAGTTCGGTTTTTTAGCTTCCTATTCTCCGTCCGGCACAACCACTAGCCTGATGCTCATTTGTCATCCTTTTCGGGGGTTGACCAGCAGATATCCTTGCTTCACCGTGGATAATCTTTTGCATCAGAGACTTTTACACATGGCGAAACTCATAATTGCATCCTTGGCTTGGAGAATGTCAACAACCAAACATGATAACAAAAGACAAGTATCAAAGAAATGAAGAAATACCCAGTCAATGTGTTCAAGCTCGATTTTTTGTCTTTTCCGGTTTGAGATGAATTTCATTTTCGTTTAGTCAGATTAGGAAATAAATAGAAATTCCACCTGACTGGATGAAAACTCGTGTAACTTGCAATACTTTGGTGATAGAAACTCCGTGTACAAACAGCTAGATAAGGAGTTTATTACGAGCTCACAACAAAATAGTCTGCCCTTCTTGAGTGTCTGCTCCGACCTGATGCAGTAGCGCCGTCTTCCCAGGCTTGGACTCTGGGAAAGCGTGCTAGGTCAGCAAGTTTAGTGGGGGCATGTACGCATTGGGGGGGGGGGGCATATATACATCAGGGGTAGACATATTGTAGGGGGGTACACTACTCCCCCGGGTAGCTGAGATGGTGTCTCCTGACACTAGGAGTTATATGGTGTTTGATTATATTATTAAGGTAGGGTCGGGGAGGTTTGTACAAGGGATAAGTATGATACAGGGGCAGTAGGGGAGACATGGCCATGTTTAGGGGAGGGAATTAGAAGGATATATACATAGAAGATATACAAGGATTAATAGGTATGTGTCCAGGAAGGGTCGAAGGTATACATAGATATAATGAGGATTACACAATAATATCCTGATACATGATAAACAAGGAGTAGATATGAGAGTTCTTTTGTTGTTCTTCGTTCATTTTTTTTTTTTTTTTTAGTTTCTGTAGGATACACTGTCACTCAATAATGCATTAAAGAAATACCATCATTTTCTAGGAGGAAGAGGTCCGTTCACAGTTTGGTTAATTGTCAGCTGGCACTGGTAGTCACTGAATGTGAGGGCACTAAGTACGGGGAGTTTCTACGTCGTGTGTAGGGCGTACTATGCCTGTAGCGACTCTGATTTCTTGGAGTCGGCGTTCCATTTTCCTGACGCAACAATGCACTGCACATATGATGAGTAGAAAATCTATGAAAGCGATAACCACAGGGGGAAACACAACTGTTGGATGAGCCCAGGAACGGCTGAAGGCCAGAGAAAATTGATCCATAATGAAATCACTGTCATTGAGCAATGTTAGCATGCGCAAGTTAGGGGAGGTGATGGTAATGTTGGCAGATGGTAGGGTTGAAGGCATGTCGATTGGTTGAAAGATGTCATAGGAGTGTTTACGGACAGCTTGGTGATAGCGAGTGGCGTAAGTGATGACGGACTCTGATTTGACGGTACAATAGTCTGGTGCTTTGTAGAGACCACTAGAGGGGACGGATCGAACCGAAGAACCAGGACACATGATTGTGACAGAGATGGGAACAGCAAAGAAGAAGTACTGGACATGGTTGAGGTGAGCATGGTGGACCTGGAGTGCAGGAGCTGGTACAAAGGAACAGGCCGAGTAGATGGAATGGTTGCGAACTAAAGTAGACTCACAGGGTGTAGCGCTGCTAGGGAAGATAGCGAAAAGGTGGGCAGCACAGAGACGAGAGGTCGGAGTAAGGGAGGAACATTTCTGGAGGTCTGTGGAAGAAAGGAAGGCAACTGAAAGATGATCATGGGAGAGGAGGAAATATTCTGAAGGAACAGATACTTGTAACAGGGAGTTGTTGAGGCGGAAAGGGAAGGGAATGATGTGAAAAAGGTTAAAGGTTATGGCAGAACGGAGAGGAATATGGACGACGACGTATGTGGTGAGAAGAGTGGCTTCGAGAACAGGATAATAATATTCGAGGGAGGAGTAGGGGAGGACTGGGGATAGACCGAAGGTGGAGTGAGCCCATTCCAGGACAGAATGGAGAGCTGAGACAGGTACGAAGTCGGCAGTGACACGTCCATTTATAGCATCGACCAGGATACGAACCAAGGTAGAGACTTGAGACAGGAGAGAGTCAATGGCCAGTTGGAGATTATCCATGTTGAGTTTGAGGTAGAAGAACTGAGAGATAACGTTGAGATCTGAAAGGTGTCGTTGTAAGATATCGGTGAAGTTGTTTAGAGTGGCCGTGACGTCATTTAGGTGGGTCGTAAGCTTCTGTAACATAGTGTGTTGATTTTAATGACTCGGCGTTGGGATTCTAGGGCTGAAGCTAAATGAGCGAGATCAGATTTGAAGCCAGAAATGTCACGGGCTGTAGCAACGCCAAACAAGCCACTCAGAATCTCACCACCGAAGTCGAATAGACCTCGTTTCACACGAGAACGACCAACGGGTGTCTGAATGGAAAATGTCATTGAGCTCAGTGAATCTGTTACTTATGTATTGCAATTGCCAGGAGAGTGGTAGGAAAAGGTTATAGAGATACTGATTTGGGTTGTGTGTCCCCATGATGGCCGTGAGATGGGTCTTGATTCTGTGGAGCTGGTGGGCGTAGGCAGGTAGGGCAATGGCTACGTCGGCCAGGGGCGCAAGATCGTAGCGCAAGGAGACTAGTTCGTTGATAAGTATTACCTCGCCTCCTGAGCCGACCAAGGCCCCGGGACGTACTCCACCATCGTCCTGACCCGACCCAGACCCCAGGAGGGTCAGCACTGCCAGCAGGTAGACCGCTAACATTGTACCTAGAAAATCAGGGTAGAGTTAATGGGAGAGGTCTGGAAGAGGTTGATGGGCAGAGTGCAGTTTGGACCGATATTGATTGGTGGATGAATGAGTAGGTGGAGGTGGAGATGAAGGAGACGGAGGGATAGGTGGAGATGGAGTAGACTGAAGGGTGTGTGGAGGGGAAGGGGGGTCAGGAGGTTGTGTAAGTGACTCTTCCAACACGAGGCCACGGGGTGCTCGCTTTAAGTCATCGACGTGGACCCATCTGGTGTCCTTAGTGGACAGGTCCTGGAGGTGAAATTTGTTGCCTTGTTGAGTGAGGACGCGGTGGGGCCCTGTAAATTTGTCATCCAACTTAGTGGAACGCGTATGGGAATGAGCAAAGACAAGATCGCCTACATTGATAGTGATAGGAGAGGTGGATTTATGTTGGTGCTGCAGCATGTCCTCCTGAGAGGAAGCCAAAGTGGATTGGACATACTGGTGGATTGTCTGGAAGTTGGCCAATTTTAGTTTAACATAATCATCCATGTTGTAGATGGGTTCTGGCTTTGAGGATAAGAGAGAGTATGGGAGGTCCTTGTCAAAACCAAAGAGGACGAAGAAGGGAGATTCAGCAATGGATGCATTGATGGAGCTATTGATTGAGGATGCCACTTGGGGAATCCAGTCATCCCAGGACGAACTATGGGAGCCTAGATGTCTGAGGCACTCTAAGATTTTTCGGTTGTGGCGTTCTACAAGGCCATTGGAAGCCGGATGGTTAGGCACGACATTGCACTTACTGATATGAAAGTGGCGACAGATCTCATCTAGAAGGCTATTGTTGAACTCTGTACCGTTCTCAGTAAGAATGGTATGAGGGGTACTGAATGGGCAAATTACGTGATCTACAAAGGCACGGGCAATGCTCTTCGCGGTCTTGTCGGAGAGGGGTACGAGGACACAGTAGCGGGAGAAGTGGTCGACCGCTACGAACAAGTACTCAGCACCGGATTCCGTGAGAGGTAGTTTTAAGAGATCGATTGAGACAGTTTCCCATGGTCATGACGGGATTGGGTATTGTAAGAGTGGTGCAGGTAAGCCGGTTGATCCTTTGTGGCGGTGGCAGGAGAGGCAAGAGTCACAGTGGGCATTGATATCGTGGCGCATGGTTGGCCAATAGTACTTGAGACGTGCTTGGCGCAAGCATCGGTCTTTACCTGGATGGGAAGCTTGAGGGGTATTATGAACAATGTGAAGAACCTTTGGTATCAGGGCAGTGGGGACAAGTTGGCGTACTTCACGATTGGGCATGTCTTTGCCTGTTAGTAGTGTTTTCCTGTACAAGAGATCATCATCTAGCATGAACTCATCTAGTGATACTGGCAGAGTAGGTAAGGTCGAGGCATCGCCAGATTCTAGGAAATAAATGACTTTGGACCACATGGGGTCTTGGCGCTGAAAATTTCGAACAATTTCTGACTTTAGTGTAGTGTTTTCAGTTACTTCAGGCTGCAGTGATGTTATAGCTGCTGCTACGTGACGTGAGAGTGCGTCTGCGACTACATTCAACTTGCCTGGTACATATTGAAAAGTGGGATTAAAGTCCTGGATGATGACGGACCATCTAGCTAGCCTACCTGTTAGGTTGCGGTTCTTGAACAAATCACATAGTGGAAGGTGGTCTGTTTGGATATGCACTGGATAACCATAGACTATATCTCTGAAATGTTTCAAAGACCAGACTACCGCTAGCGCTTCGAGATCTGTGACACTGTAGTTACGTTCAGCGGTTGTAAGGGTGCGACTAGCATACGCTATTACACGCTT
Source organism: Coenobita brevimanus (assembly GCF_032717465.1). Lineage (NCBI taxonomy): Eukaryota > Metazoa > Arthropoda > Malacostraca > Decapoda > Coenobitidae > Coenobita > Coenobita brevimanus. The sequence goes on along the minus strand of NC_137063.1, from coordinate 2,707,275 downwards.
CCTTGATGCTTCATCGAGTTGCATCAAAACGGCACCAAGTCCAGTGCCTGAGGCGTCTGTGCAGAGAAGAAAGGGTTTGGTATAATCAGGGAATGCTAGAACTGGGGCATTTACAAGAGCTGTCTTTAGCTTTTGGAAAGCCTGTGACTGGTCGTTAGTCCAAACAAAGGGCACATTCTGCTTGAGTAAGTGGGTCAGAGGAGCAGCGATCTTTGTGTAGTCTTGCATGAATCTACGATAATAGCCACTGAGGCCCAGGAAACTTCGTACAGCTTCGGTAGTGGTAGGTTCTGAGAAGTTACTGATCGCCTTAGTTTTATCCTCATTAGTATGAATGCCTTGTGCATCTACGACATGGCCTAGGAATTTGATTTTCTCTCGCAGGAAGTCACATTTACTGAGATTAATTTTCAGGCTTGCGAGCTGGAGGCGTTCAAAGACTTGCTGGAGTTTGGTAAAATGGTCAGGGATGGATTTACTCACAACAATGATATCATCTAGGTAAGCAAAAAGAGAGTGTCCCATCATACCGCTGAAGACTGAATGGATAAGTCGCATGAACACGGAAGGAGCATTTCTCAGACCAAAAGGGAGTCTCTTAAACTGAAAATGTCCGGAAGGGGTGCTAAAGGCTGTAACTGGGCGAGAGGACTCTTCCATTTCGACCTGCCGTACCCGCTGAGGAGGTCTAAAGATGAAAAGACTACGTTATTTTCACCAAGGGATTCTAGCAAATCAGTGAGGACGAGTAACGGGAAACGATCTGGAACGGTGACAGAATTGACCTTACGATAGTCGACTACTGGTCTAAAGTTGCCGTCCTTCTTTGGTACTAAGAAAAGTGGGCTATTCCATGGACTGACGGAGGGTTCAATAATGTCCTGGTCTAACATGTTCTGTACCATTTGATCTGTTTGCTTTCTCTGGCTGTGAGGAAATCGATACGCTGGTATGTAAATCGGCTGAGTTCCTGGTAGTAGTTCAATCATATGTTTGACAAGGTCTGTTCTGCCCATCGGTTCACCGGGTAAGGCAACCACGTTTCTGTACGAGGTCAGAAGGTCGAGGAGTTGAGGCGTATTTTCTGGGAAATCCGTGCCAGTGAGATGTGAGAGCATATCGGGTGAATATGTCGGCGCAGATCCCGTAGAGTTAATAGTACATACACCGATTGGCGTACTATCATCAGTCTGAATAGTAGGAATTGAGGTATCCTGGCACATCTTTACGGCCGCTGGGTATACTAGGAAGTCTCCAATCTTTACACCACTCTTAAGTTTTAGTGGAACATTTGTGACATTGAGCAAGTACAGGTAGCATAAACTGTCCTCTAAGACTGTACACCACGCTGACTCATAAGTCAAACCATTCACACAACACGTCTCAGGTAGTGTTAGTACATCCACTCCTTCTTTCGCACCAGCAACACAAACAGAGACTTTGGTGAACTCACGCGGTAACAAAATTGTGCACGTATTCGTTACTGCACGTTTCGTCTCTGCGTGTTGGAGAAGATCATTCACACTGTGTGAGGTAGGTAACTGAGACATGTCTGAGTCAGCGATAGTGTTGTCGGGAGAGGAGGTAAGAGCCATTTCCGAAGGCTGAGAGGATGTAGCAGTAGACATGGAGGAATTTATGTCCTTACTCGCAGTCAGTAAAGGAATGATCTCTGTATTCTTAGATGATGATGGTGGTGGTTTGGGCTGGGCTGGACTTTTTGGTAGTGGTAGGGACAGAGGTAACTGAAGGACTGATTTGATCGTAAGAACAGGACGAGGACATTCCATACTGTATACTGGGAATCCAGAAATGTCTATACTACCACAGGCAGGTAATAATGCAATGGAGTGTTGTGCCATGGTGGAGAAACCAATAAGGGCATCTGCGGGATACTGCAAGTCATTAGTGACATGAAATTCAATTGGGATAGGGGGCAAATCTCTGTGTAGTTTGACTTCTAGGTGACTCTTCCCTTAACCTTAAACTCTGAGCCTTCGACACCACATAGGCGAATGTCTGGTGGTTCTAGGAAACTGACGTGGTTGTGATGTCGTTGAATAAGATGTAAGGAATTGTCGGAGATCAGATTTACTATAGATCCTGTGTCCAAGAAGAATGACGTTGGTATGTCATGACTGCTTCCGAGAATGACTAAACCCGAGGATGTTATGGGACCTACATGGCGGATGGGGAGTTGGGTTTCTGGTTCTACGTGATATTGGGCCGATACGGGCGCGGCGCTTCCCCCAACTGTTGGCGGTTGAGGTGACGACATTCCTCGGTGGTGTGAGTCGTGCTTGATTTGTGGTATTTGCAGTGTGGACGACGTGAGCGGGAAGGCGTACGCTGTCTGGTTTGGGAGTGAGAACGTCTGTATGTACGGTCGCAACTGGATTCTCGATGTCCAGGATTACCACAGTGCCAGCAAAGAATCGAAGATTGTCTGTTCCGTCGGACGCTAGATTAATCACGATGGCAGGTCTACCGCGTGTGGTGGGACGGGAGCGAGATTTGTCTGGGGTAGTGGAGGTGTGACAGACTGAGGAGGCCAAGGGTTGGGTGGTGCCCTGACGCGTGTAGTTCAAACCTGTTCTTTCATGAATGGCTTTAGGGACCTGAATAATTTTATCTCCTGGATTGAAACCGATTTCCAAGGCTAGCTCTCGCTGTTTAGGAGTAAGCCAGTGAAGGAATCTCAGGTAACCAATTAAGTCAGCAAAGTTGGTGAGTGAAAGCATTGGAACGCCATTCTTGTCTTCTAACCATTTCGTGCCTACCAGTAGTTGAAGCATCTCGCTACTAGTTGCTTTCATGGCGGCGGCAGCTTCGCGGAGCTTGGCATGTTGCGCTGGGACTCTCAAGTCCTCATCCATTTGGTTTAGGAGATTAATGAATCCTATGAGAGACGCGGTATTTGCATGCTGGCAGCAAAGGCTGATGAATTCCGTACGAAAATCAGCAAAGGTATTAATGCTATCGAAATGTCCTGCACGGATCGTGGATCCGATGTCCGATTTGCCGTGGTGCAAGCGACCCATGAGGTAGGCTTACTTTGAGCGATTCATCGGTGATCTGCCGATTGTGGATGTCGGTTTCGACTTCTCTGAGGAAATCATAGACAGACCAAGTTGGGTCCTGGCCGGTAAATTTGGGACGATTGGCATCGTCGAGATAGATAGACTGTGGAGGGTTGGCCATGGCTGGAAGTGCAGAAGTGGCGGTAGGAGAGGAGTGGGAGAGAGAGAAGGTAGTGGTAGTTAAGGGCGAGCAAGACGGGGTATGAAGTGAGGCAGGATGGGTAGTAAGTGTTTCTGCGGGAAGTGAAACGGGAGTCTCAGGTACAGGGCGGTGGTACTCTTTGCCACTTCGTAAATGAGTGATCGTGTTAGAGTCGGCAGACGGTGTATGATCAGGTGATGTTTCCGGGTCGAGAGGGCTGGTGTTAAGCGGTTGATGTGGAAAGTATGACATTTAATGCGGCAATGGAAGATGAGATGAAGGATGAAGATGGATATGTAGGTGGAAATGTATAATATAACAATGAGAGAATGTAAGACACGAGTAGGTGTGAAAACGAATGAAGGTGAGGGGATGGATGGTTTAAATAAAAGGCGAAGGATGAGATGGATAATAAATAACGTAGGTGAAGATGAAAACGGGGTAATGGAAATGAGATGGAATATTTACAATATCCAATCTGTAGAGAAAATCGAGGATAATCTCTATAGAAAGGTAAGGTATACTATAGTTACACAGTAGAGACGGGATTGACGAGATGTATGACGTACAAGTGTGGCTGGGCCTAGCAGGTCTGGGGCGGGGCAGGCGGGGCGGGGCGGGGTGGCGGTGGAGAGACAGCTGGTCGGAGAAGAGAGTGGCTGGGGACGAGACTGGAGCGATATGTTGGATGAGTCTTAGAAGATGGGGAACTTCTCGCTGGGCTTAAGTCGAGACGGGAAG
>NC_137063.1:2520812-2698312 GCF_032717465.1 Coenobita brevimanus | reverse complement strand
CTCCTTCCCCATCCTCCCCTTTCTTACTTTTCCTCTGTACGTTCCTTTACTTTCCCTCCCTACTCACTTTTTCTCCCTCACACCCACTCAGTTTTCTCCCCCCCCTCTCTCCCACTTAAATCTCCTCCATATGACTTACCCCTCTCCACCCCCCGCTCCTTCCCTCGCCTCTCACTTCTTCCACTCCATCTCTTCCCCCTTCACTCACTCTGTCCACTCAAACCCTCCACGTGATCATTCCCACTTCCTCTTCTCTCACCCCGAGTACTTCTCTCTCTCTCTCTCTCTCTCTCTCTCTCACACACACACACACACACACACACACACACACACACACACACACACACACACACACGCACACAGCCCCTTGCTCCCCTCCGATACACTCACTCACACATTCACTCATCACTCCCCACTCACTCCCTCAGCCACTCTCTCTCTCTCTCTCCACTCACGCACACATTCACTCACCACTTCCCACTCACTCTTTTGCTCATTCACTCATTTCTTCTCTCACTCTCCACTCAATCATTATCTCTCCTAATCACTTTTAAAAATTGGCCAATATTGATATGAAAAACGCCCGGCAGGTATAATGACCCTTCAGTACCTCTTATAGATGAGGTAGTGCTTCTTGTTTCCTGAAATACTGCGTCGATAATCTGCTTTTACACTAACTTGGCCTAAATTTTCCATCGCCCCATCTCGAATGCTGAGTTATTATGAATTAACATTAAAATGCTGTGCTAGTCACGAAGAAGTAAAGATGCCGCGTCGTAGTATTATCTTTTTCTGCCACTGAGCCACGTGAAATAAGCTGTGTCAGAGAGAGAGAGAGAGAGAGAGAGAGAGAGAGAGAGAGAGAGAGAGAGAGAGAGAGAGAGAGAGAAGGATACTGAGGTCCGTATTCTTGTCGATTGAGGAAGTTCCCTACCACCTTTTCCTCTGCGATTTATTTTATCACACCTTTACTGTCTTTTCTGTTATATAAACCCTTCCAACAACGCCATACTCTGCATAAGTAACGTACAAAAGGATAATAATCAGCCATATCCACAAATAAATCGCTAAGGAAGAGGTGTTTGAGAGCTTCCGCGGGCCTGAGGTGTCATGCACAGAATAAACTCGCTGATAAAAAGGTTACAAAATCTCCAAGCAAGCGAGCCTCATTGTTTACATTTGTGCGCGGGTGTTTTCATTCCCCTCATTAAGTCGGCATCGCGGGACACGTTAGTCGGGTAAATATACTCTGTTTACCTTAACTTGGCCCAGATTTTCACGTATGCCAGTGCCAGAAAAAAATATTGCTCTACTCGTGGTAAATATACACTCCTTTTACCTTAACTTGGGCCAGATATTCGTCCCTTTGAGGTTTATTTCACGTATGTGTTGGCCGATAAAGACAGTGCTCTCCTCGTGGTAAATATACTCTTTTTACCTTAACTTAGCCCAGATACTCGTCCTTTTGCAGCTTCTTTCACCATTATCAGTGGCAGAAAAAGAAGGTGCTCTGCTCGAGGTAAATATACTCCTTTTACCTTAACTTGGCCCAGATATTCGTCTTTTTGCTGCTTATTTCACGTACGTCAGTGGCAGAAAAAGATTGCTCACTACTCGTGGTAAAAATATACTCCTTTTACCTTAACTTGGCTCAGATATTCGTTCTTTTGCGGCTTATTTCACGTATGTCTGTGGCAGAAAAGACAGTGCTCCACAATCTTTCCACAGCACTTACTCTTGACTAGTGTCGTGATCAATTTAGTCCCTTGCCACAGCTGAGCGTTCAAGATGGCGAGATGGCAGTTCTAGGCCAAGTTGGAGCCAAGGCAGTACAGTGTTCAGTGCATGGCGAGGCAGTGCAGTCAGTCAGTGTGCTGGGAATGAACACGTGTACGGGCTTAACTCAGTGAGCCAGGGAATTTTCTCATTTATCTCCTCCTCCTCCTTCTTTATCATCTTTTATTATTATTTTTCCTCCTCCTTGTCCTCTTCCTTCTTCTTCAGCATCAGAGAAATTACCAATATGCCGGGAATCGAACCCAGGACTCTCATTCCTTCTTCTTCTTGTCATCCTGGCGATTTAATTCAGATCTAATATACACTTCTCAAACTGAAGGGGTTAGATATATATACATATACCCTTAATAAGCCTCGTCAATACGAAAAGCCTTCGGTAAGTTATATTTAATAGCGAAAACGAGACTAAAAAAATAAATAAATAAATAAATATGGTCACCCGTATTCCAGTGGTCAAGAAGCGTCGGACACCAGTAGGCACGTAGGAGTCCATTTATTTAGTTATTTATCTTTTTCATCTTGCGGAACTGGGCCACTCCTACTACTTTAGTGTTAAGTTGTGGTTGTGTGAAATCCCGTTCGGCCTTTGTTTTGAGGTAGGATTGAATCTCCTTGGTTACTGGTCAAAAACAGCGCTTCTGTCTCACCACTGCTGGGCATCAACTGAGCTGAAAGGAGTTAGGGATCTTCGTCAAGTTAGAACAAACGTACACTCTCACTCCAAATTAGTATCCGAACGCTGCATTTTGAAATATGTGATCGAAAAATCTGAAAACAGCTTCCCCAGTGTGTACCTCTCATTAATAATCACTACATTATATATCAGTGCAATGGCGTCAGAGTGTCATTTCAAAATCAGACATGCCAACCGTTCCAAGATGACACGCTAAGTTGCCGGCATATTTTCACATCCATCGTGTCTTGGTGTTTGAATACTTTTTGGTGAGACTTTACAGTCCCTCCTCCAGTTTCATTTATACGGAACAGTTACCATTATTACAGAACAGTTAGGTCTGCAGCTTTTACGGAACAGTTACCATTTTTACGGAACAGAACCATTACCAGTGTTTAAACAATGTAGCAATACGGATGCATCATGTACCCATAAATAACAGTTTTTTTTTTTTCTCTCTCAATTGCAGGTCCCGTGTAGAAAGATGGCGTCTCCTTGGACTCTTATAAAATGCTGGAGTGTGTTTCTGAATCTAATGCTGCTGACGACCTTGTGCAGCTTCTGGTACTCCGAAATGTACATCACAAACATCAAAAGAAGCATTCCAGAAGACGAAAACCCCCAACGCCTCGATTCACCTCCGGACTCTCTAGAAAGTAAAATGTACCCTGACCTCCACAAGTGCGTCTCCCGGCCCGCCAAGCCTTCGTACCAGCAACATGGAGATTACTGGGTCCTCGCCAGCTACATCCCAGCCTCTGTCAGCTTCCCCTGTGACAAATTCGTTACCTACACCACACACGGCGAATTCACATACTTGGATAACCTGCAGCCCCTCGCCTCTCGATGGCAGGTGTGGTGTGCTTAGTTTATGTTTAATATAATCTCACTGAAACCCACCAAAGCGCTGGAGAAAACGCCTTCCCGTGGTGGCGCTGCTATAACCGGGTGGCTCCGCTGTTCGGGTATACAAAAGGTCCCTCAACTTCCTCTATATCCTTCCAAAAAAGGAGAGCGAAGCGGAAAGGAATGGAAACTTTACCCAGCAGTCCTTCGGCTGTGTTTAGAAGAGCATGGAACAAAAACAACAACAACATAAACATCATCAACAAAGAACACAACGACAATAACACCTGAATCGTGCACCAAAGCCGAAACAGATCATATGTGACTCAGACGTACTGCTTCACCCAACATTATGATGATGATGATGATGATGATGATGATTACTGTTGTTGTTGTTGTTCATAGTTTTAGCAGAGGCTCTCTCTGTGCCTTGAATGGGAGTTTGGTGAAATATCTAAATATCATCCCTTCAGTCTGTCTTTTGTATGTGTGTGTGTGTGTGTGTATGTGTGTGTGTGTGTGTGTGTGTGTGTGTGTGTGTGTGTGTGTGTGTGTGTGTTTCTTCAAGAAAAATCAGGGATGTTGTGATGAGAGAGAGAGAGAGAGAGAGAGAGAGAGAGAGAGAGAGAGAGAGAGAGAACTGTTTCCATTCTCATTTTTCCTATGATCAATTTGCACACATACACATGCTAATCAGCCAGTGGGACCAGCAGCATGAGCTAGGGCGGGCTAGTCGAACTTGGGTCACTTTGAATGGGAATCCAGCGCTCTATCAGTTGCATCACCAAGCGTGTGAATGTGTGTGCATGTGAGAGTATGAAGGAAAATTTACTATAAAGTTGCTGTGAAGTGTCCATGTGGTGCTGCCGTAGGGTCCTGTGAGTGTGGCGGTGTATGCTCCAGGTGACGACTTTCACACGACCCTCACCACTATCACACACCTCCGTCACTGCGGCCCCAGCACCATCCACAAGTACGTCACCTTCCACATCTTCTTCGACGCCAGCCACACACCCAAAACGGTAAGCCATCGCTCTCCCACTTCCATAATAGTCGAGTCCATGGTAGTAGGGAGGAAACGGAAGCCCCTAAAACTCCGCTGGCCAAGATATTTAAACCTGCCTTTGCTGTGACGTAAATACGGTGATTTTAAGACGATCTTGTTAAAAAAAAAATATATCTGGAACTAGATGTGATGCTTTTAAGTCATTAAAAATTTATAGGAAAATGAGAGCAGGTAAAAAAAAAAAATCTGGACAAAATTTTCAGAATCTGTCATCGCTGTAACGCGGAAAGTTGTATAAAATGGATTTCGTGGAATAAGTCTTCTAAAGAGCAATGCCATGTGATGTTTTTAGAAATCTAAATCTTTACAAGAGTTATCTTTGTGCTCGCTCCCATCTTATGTTCTGTAATTTGTGGTTCTGTAATTTACGTTCTGTGATTTTCTAATTCACGTTCTGTATTTCTGTAATTTACGTTCTGTGATTCTGTAAATTACGTTCTGTAATTTGTGGTTAGCTTAGCTGGGTCCAAAGTGGCCTTCCGGATATAAGTCTGCCAGATAAACGTACCAAGTCAGCAGGTTTGGTTGCGTATCATTCAAATAATTCCACAGATTCCAACCAGTGTAGAGGCGCTGAACAGGACGGCGGATTGTGAAGCTTCCCCCCTTCCCTCAGCCAATGCCACCACGTACAGGCACCAGCACGGCCTCCTCTACCCCGTCAACATCGCCAGGAACATCGCTAGGCTGGCGGCACACACCTACTTCGTCCTGCCATCAGACATCGAACTGTATCCATCCCTTCATTTTCATCACGGTAAATATATTCCAGTGTTAGGTTCTTCGGCTGTGTTCTTTCTCTCATTTAATTCTCTCTCTCTCTCTCTCTCTCTCTCTCTCTCTCTCTCTCTCTCTCTCTCTCTCTCTTAACCAGTTTATCTCTCTCTTAATTTTAGTCGAGGTAATTTGTTCCAGCGTTCACTCATCACCATCATCATCATCATCATCACCATCACCATCATCACCATCATTATCATCACCAACATCATCATCACCATCATCAACATCACCATCATTATCAACATCACCATCATTATCATCAACATCACCATCATCATCATCATAATCACCATCATTATCATCACCACCATCACCATCATCATCATCATCATCATCACCATCATCATCATCACCATCATCATCATCATCACCACCATCATCATCACCATCATCATCATCACCACCACCATCACCATCATCATCATCATCGTCATAAGCACCATCATTATCATCACCACCATCATGATCACCATCATCATCATCATCACCACCATCATCATCATCATCATCATCATAATCACCATCATTATCATCACCATCACCATCACTATCACCACCATTATCATCATCATCATCATCATCATCATCATCAACTCTCTCTCTCACCATAGGTTGTTTATGTATCTTATATATATGAAATTAAAGAGATGATGTTACCCTTGAGAGAGAGAGAGAGAGAGAGAGAGAGAGAGAGAGAGAGAGAGAGAGAGAGAGAGAGAGAGAGAGAGATGCATGAAGCCGTAAAAATAAGCTATCTTTCACTACATCATCCTTAACTCCATCCATCAGGCGACTTATTTTTTATTATTTTATTCTTGCTCTCTACGGACGATTTTACTCAGCCCAGGAGAGAGAGAGAGAGAGAGAGAGAGAGAGAGAGAGAGAGAGAGAGAGAGAGAGAGACTTTCTTTACCCCGTCTTCCGTTTAAACAGGTAGCAAGTATAGAACAACAGGATAATTTGCCGGATGAAAGGGGTTAAGGTTCTTTGACCAAGTTTTTACAAGGGGAGAGGATGGAGAATGAGAGACTGACTAGGAGAGTGTGTGAGTGAGCTGGAGGGGGAGAGGGGGAGGGGAGGACCAAGGATGAGATGGAGGAATGGAGTGGAGAATTATATCACCTAAAAGATTAATATTCCTCCCGTGTCGATAGCATGGTAGACACATGAATTGCGTGTGTGTGTGTGTGTGTGTGTGTGTGTGTGTGTGTGTGTGTGTGTGTGTGTGTGTGTGTGTTCCGTAACTCGCTTTATCATATCCGCTATTATCATCATCCCTTGTGTGTGTGTGTGTGTGTGTGAACCTCTGACTGTCTGACCACTAACAATGCCAGATATACCCACTTTCTTCCTTCCAGACTTTTTCCAGATGCTGAGGCTGCCCGATGCGTCCACGTCGACTCAGCCACGCGTCTTTGTGCTGCCGATCTTTGAGGTGAAGGAGAATGCGAGTGTGCCGGAGAGCAAGGTGGAGTTACAGCGGTTATTGAAGGCAGAAGAAGCCGTCCCTTTCCACAAGCACGTGTGCCCCCAGTGCCACAACATCCCGAAGTTCAGAGTAAGAGTGCAAGGGAAAGGAATGGGCACTTGAGTTTTGTCTGTCTGTCTATCTGTCTACCTATGTATGTATGTATGTATGTATGTATGTATCAGTCTGTGTGTCACTGTCTATCTATCTATCTGTCTGTCACTCTGTCTGTCTATCTGTCCATCACTCCATCTACCTATCCGTTCATCCATAGAGATAGAAAGATAGGCATATAGACAGACAGACAGACAGATAGATAGATAGACAGACAGATGGACAGATAGATAGATACATACATACATCCTTACGTACATACACACACACACACACACACTCATTCACACACACACAAACAGACATTCGTGCAAATAAATCACTTGGCTCCACTTCATTCATAGGTATACTGATAATACCGATAATTCACAAGGAAGAAGGAAGCATAGTAAGTCCCAGGCGCTTTCGTGTCCTTGCATCTTCAGCTGAAAACACGAAAAGGCTTGATATCTCTCGTGTTTCCTTTTCCCTTCTGTGGATTTTACCATATTGATGTTTATGGAGTGGAGAGGTGTATGAGGGAGGGGTGTGTGTGGGTTGGGGGGAGAGGTATATGGGGGAGGATGGTGTGTGTGTTGAGGGAGAGGTATTTGAGAGAGGGGTGTGTGTTGGGGGGGAGGTATATGAGAGAGGAGGGTGTGAGTTGAGGAAGAGGTATGTACGAGAAGGCGTGTGAGTTGGGGTAAGGGCAGCGTAATGGCAGGGGACAGGGCGACATGGAGGCGATTTGTCTGTGGCCACCCCTTATGGGATTAAGGCGTCTGGCTCTAGGTAGATAGACTCTCTCATGATCAGGAAAGTTCTAGTATTTTGCCCCAGCTAACGTCAGTCTTTTATAATTTATCTGGAGGTGATTATAGGTTCCAGTGAGTGTTGTTATACTCCTTTTACTTTAACTTGGCCTAAAATTGCAAATCTCTCCATATTGAACGCTCATTTGTAACACTAGAATAACACTAAATCTACGGTGATAGTCACGAAGATGTGGCCCTGAAAGGATGTAGAGCCGAAGTACTGTATGATCTTTATTTATTTATTTACCTATTTATTTATTCATTCATTTATTTATATGACCTGTGTGAAATCAGCTGCAAAAGGACAAAACTGTGTCATGGCTGAAGAACTGAATCTGCAGGAGTGGGTGAAGGCGGACGTTACCCCCGGACTGTCGGTCTTCCACATCGGCAAGAGGAAGCCCCCGCATCACCGCTGGGAACCCATCTACGTCGCCACCAACAGGGAGCCGCTGTACGAGGAGAGGCTGTCGTGGGAAGGACAGAGTGACAAGATGACGCAGGTGAGACAGAACGACTCCTATCTTCATATCTATCATCCAGTCCTTTTTTGGTCCAGTCAGGAGTGTACGGGCCCGAGATAAGTTACTCACGTCCTGATATTTAAGACAGATAGCCAGCCTCTCCCTCCCCTGAATGGCATTGTGAGAGAAATAATCCAGTTGGGACACATTTACCCACTGCACAATTAGGCGTCCGTTCGTTCATATGGTTACCACCCAGCGTAGTTTATTGCTCCTAGTTTACGGGAACCACTTCAGCTTGTCATTCACTGCTGAGTCACCCACATACCAGACAAAAATCATTACCCCCATCAAAGTTATAATTAAAAATCCTATTCACCTCCCATAACACAAGTGCCAAAAAAAGTAAGAAGATGATCATTGTATTTCTATGGTTGTATTTGTGTGACTGTATTTGTGTGGTTGTATTTGTGTGACTGTATTTGTGACTGTATTTGTGTGACTGTATTTGTGTGGCTGTATTTGTGTGACTGTATTTGTGTGGTTGTATTTGTGTGACTGTATTTGTGTGACTGTATTTGTGTGACTGTATTTGTGTGACTGTATTTGTGTGGCTGTATTTGTGTGACTGTATTTGTGTGGTTGTATTTGTGTGACTGTATTTGTGTGGTTGTATTTGTGTGGTTGTATATGTGTGACTGTAAGTGTGGTTGTATTTGTGGCTGTATGTGTGGTTGTATTTGTGGTTGCATTTTTATAAGACCATGTGCTGCAGAATCAGACACAAAACTCTTCCTCTGTTCCACTGCCTCACACTTAGGGCATGTCCGTCACTTTCCTCCCTGACGCATCATCTCAGAGAAACGTAACAGATCTTTCAGTTTAGGAATATTAACCAGCAAAGGAGGGTGCAACGTAGAAGATGAAATATTAGGCAAACTTTCTTCCCAACTGAGCACTGGAGGCTGCAACTACAATACAGTGTTTGTGTTTAGGATTAGCTCACATGTTTTCGTTTCTCATGAGGCTTAGTAACACACACACACCCACACCCACACCCACCCACACACCAGTCCACTTCAGATTTATTTTTTATTTTGTTAGTTTTCTTTTTAATGTGTAGGTTGAGACCATTTTCATTACTTGTTAGCTGTCACTAACTTAAATAAACTCTTTCATTTTGGTATTCATTAGATCCGAAACTGCGGTATCTATTTTAAATCTCTAGGGAGCACCATCCACTCTCCTAATGTAGTACTACCTTCACATGACTTTTGAATGATATGCCGAATGTTTACTGTCGCCTAGAAAACTATTTACCACGCGTCGTTGTAACCAAAATATCTAAACCGTCGCCTTGTGGTAAGCTGGTTAGGGAATGGGAAGCAGATGGGGTGTAATGGGTGGTTGTGGTTTACTGCTCACATATTACCACTCAGGGACGAGCAACTGATCACCCGCCTTAAGTATGGAGACTTAGAAGTATTGACCAGGAGCTCTACGCTCCTGATGGCGCAGTGAAGAATTAGATACATTGATAGACGCATAGCTAATAGACAGACAGACAGACAGACAAACAGATAGATAGACAGATAGTATTGTCTATGAGTGTGCCCTGATTTCATTACTTCCTGATACTTTGGCTAATTTACAAGAACAGAATAAAAAGTGCTCCTACTTTCGCCTTCAGAATTCCACCGTCTTTATTAAACTTTCATACTGGTCAGAGTTTCATATTTGGAGTTTATCGTGCCATTCAGACTAACGGTAAACGACGTACAATTAAATCAGTTCTTGGCGAGTCTCCATTACGTAATATTTCTACATAGTTATTATCTCCGCCAGATGTACATCATGTGCGTGCAAGACTACGAGCTTCACATACTGGACAACGCCTTCCTAGTGCACAAACCGGGTATAAAGCGTGCCAGTCGCAACCCCGCCAGGCAGAAGATCGTGAAAAAGCAGAACCACGTCATCAGGTCCAAGATTACCAATGAATACAAGGCGATATTCGGTGTGCGGAAAGGCTGCAGCGTGTGATGGCAAGGAACTAGAACTTGGCGCGGATTTCCACTGTACAGTGAAGTATCGAACATGACGTGTCTGTGGCGAAAATAAGAGGCAGTGATACTGCGTATGAAAGGAATTGTAAATACAGGTATACGTTATTAAATACACTTCCGAATTATCATATTCAGTTACTTAAAAAAAAAAAAAAAAATGCCGCTGAAGATTCAAAAATATACGTTAAACTCTGACCAAGGCCCCCGGCCAGGAGTCCCTACGGGTGTATGAGGTACCAGGAATGTGTACGTGATAAATGGTACTGGGTAGCAGTAGTCTATCTATCTATCTATCTATTGCCAGACGCCTCAATCCCGTTTAGGGTGGCCACAAACAAATCGCCTCCAAGTCGCCCTGTCCCCCGCCATTTCACTGCCCTGCTCCCAGCTCACACCCCCTTCTCTCATATACCTCTCCACCCCATCCCTCCATCTCATCCTCGGCCTCCCCAACCCTCTTCCCCCTCCACCTCACTCACATACACTCTCTTCGTCAGTCTTTCACCCTCCATCCTCTCCACATGGCCAAACCACCTCAGTGTGTTCCTCATAACGCTTCCTATCACATCCACATCCACACCACAACGCTCCTTTATATCCTCATTCCTCAGCCTGTCTCTCCATGTGACTCCACAGGCTCCTCTTAAATAACTCATTTCCACTGCTCTCACTCTTGACTTGTGTCCTTCCAACAACGTCCAAGCTTCACTTCCGTACGTTAGAGTTGGTATCACAATACTGTCATGTAGTAACTTTTTCACTTCCATGCTCACTTCCCTGTTTCTTATCACTGCTTTCAAAGAACCAGCAACCTTTCTTCCCTGCTGTACCCTTTCAAGCACTTCACCCTCCAAACCTCCATCCTTACTCATCACACTACCCAAGTACTTAAACGTACTCACATTTTCCAATTCCTCACCATCCAACCTCGCTGTACATTCACTGACTTCACCTCTCTCAAAGACCATCACTTTACTCTTCCCTACATTCACCTTTAGACTCCGTTTCTTACACACTCTCCCAAACTCATCCACCAAGCCTTGCAGCTCCCCTGCGTCTTCACTCAACAACACAGTATCATCTGCAAACAACAGTACAGGGAGTTTCCAAACACTATCCTCTCTCACAAGGGCCACTCCAACATCCATTACCCTACCTTGTACCTCTTTTATTACCCCATCCATGTACAGATTGAACAACCATGGAGACATGACACATCCCTGTTTCAACCCAACTTTCAAAGAGAAAAATTCACTTAGTTCACCATCCACACGCACTGCAGCCTTCGCACCATCGTACATACTCTTCACAGCATTCAACATCTTCCCATCTACTCCATATATTCTTAACACTTTCCACAATCCTTGTCTATCCACCCTGTCATATGCTTTCTCCAAATCCATGAAAGCCGCTTACAACTTCTTTCCCTTCTCTAGAAACTTTTCCACTAAAGATCTAAGAATGAATTACTGATCTACACAACCTCTTCCCTTCCTAAAGCCTCCCTGTTCCTCTCCAACTAATCTCTCTGTTCTTTCTCTAACTCTGTCAATAAGTATCCTACCATATACTTTTCCTATTATACTAAGAAGACAAATGCCCCTATGATTACCACACACTTCTTTTTCCCCTTTTCCTTTGTACAAGTGAATAATTATACCTGACTTCCAATCCTCCGGGACTCTACCTTCCTCCCAGGCCAATCTGCACATCTTTCACATCCATCCTACTACTATCTCTCCCCCATGCTTCAGCAGTTCACCACACACTTCATCGATTCCTGGGGCTTTCCCCGATTTAACTTTCTTCATTGCTTCCACAACTTCTATCCTACTGATTTCTTCCTGTCTTCTCACCTCCCTCCTTCTCCCAGCCATTCCCCAGCCACTTATACTCGCATTACTTCCATCCTCTATGTTCAACAATTCCTTAAAGTGTTCTCTCCATCTGCTCATTTTTTCTCCCTTCTCCACTAGTAATCTACCATTTTTATCTTTCACTCCCCTGCTAAATTCACTTCCACCCTGTCTTACTCTTTTCACCTCTTTCCAGAACATTTTCTTACAGTCCCTCCACTTTACATTCAAATTCCTTCCAAATTCCTCATTCACTCTCTTCTTACTCTCTCTTACTAATCTTTTCACCTCTTTCTTTCTTTCTACATATAACTCTCTCTTCCGCCCCTCAACTTCTTCCACGCCCCTATTTCTCATCCATTCATTGTATGCATTCTTCTTTTGTGCCACAGCCTGTCTCACCTCTTCAGTCCACCGCGCTGTTCCTTGCACCCCCCTCCGTCTTCTCTTCCTTCCACACGCCACATCACATGCTGCACATATTTCTTCTGTAAATAACCTGCACACACCTTCCACGTCTCCCATCTGCTCCAATTCATATGTGCCCAATCGTTCCTCCACTTCTCTCTTATACTCTGCCTTTTTCTCATCCTCTTGTAACCTTTCCACTCTCCTTGCAACTACTCCTTCCTCTCGTCTTTCCCTTATTCTATTCCTCCATCTTACTTGAATCCTAATTCTGGCCACCACCAAGTAGTGGTCAGAAAGTCCACTCCCCCAACCTCTCTAAGCTCTTGCATCCATTACACATCTTCGCATCCTTTCATCCACACACACATAATCAATCATTGCCTTCCTTCCATTCAGTTCACCACCCACCCTTCTCATCACTCGCCATGTATACCTGTGGATCATTTTATGCCTGAAGAGGGTATTGGCTATCACCAACCCCCTCCCAACACAAATGTCCACTAACACACTCCCATTCTCATCTATCTCAGCAGGCACACTCCACTCACCAACTATTCCATCCACCTTCACATTACCAACTTTACCATTCATATCACCGATCAAAAACACTCTCTCATTCCTTCCAAACTTTTCCATGCACACTTCTACATTTGTCCAGAACTCTTCTCTCACTCTTCTAGCACGATCTTGCGTTGGCGTATACACACACACACACAATCGCCCACATTTGTATTCCAATTTTCAACTAAGAAGTACATGTGTTCTTATTTATTTTCAATGACTTAGGAATAAATGCCGATTCTCACCAGGCACGCAAGCAATATTAATATATAGGCTTTTTATGCATTATCACAAATTGGGGTTCATTAAAAGAGTCAGATTATATGGTAATTATTTTTAACCTTTTTTGCTCTTTTTTGAAATTTAACAATTCTGTAAACTTATTGCAAAGGAAAATCCACCCCCACTCCTAAAAAAAAGGGGGGGGCTCCCAATTACTCCCTTTCTCCACCCTCACTCCTAAAAAAGAAAAGGGGGGGGGGCGAACTCCCTGGATTCCCCTTCTGGATGCGGCACAGGCATTGTAGGGAGTATTTACTAGACTGAACATCGACAGTAGTACAGGAACGCAAGGAAAAGGCAGACATGATTACCAGAACGAAGGAAAAGGCAGACGTTATTACTAGACAGCAGTACAGGTAACGAAGGAAAAGGCAGACATGATTACCAGACAGCAGTACACGTAACGAAGGAAAAGGCAGACATGATTACCAGACAGCAGTACAGGTAACGAAGGAAAACGCAGACATGATTACCAGACAGCAGTACAGGTAACGGAAGGAAAAGGCAGACAGGATTACCAGACAGCAGTACAGGTAACACAAGGAAAAGGCAGACATGATTATCAGACAGCAGTGCAGGTAACGAAGGAAAAGGCAGACATGATTACCAGACAGCAGTACAGGTAACGCAAGGAAAAGGCAGACTTGAGTACCAGGCCTTTGTAAAGAGAGTACTGACTAGATGTAAATTGTTGCTTCACACTACTAGGTACTTTGAGGTCATGAATACAGGAAGGACAGAATGACAAGGATGGAGGACCTGACGGACGATAAGGTATGGAGAGAAACTATAAGGAGTGAACTGCCGAGAGGGGAGCTTTTGTGGTTTAGGTATGGAGAGAAACTAAGGAGTGAACTGCCGAGAAGGGAGCTTTTGTGGTTTATTTCCTGATATGCTATTCTGGATTATTATGCGACAAATAGATGTCCTAATGCCATGGAGGACATTTAAAGTAGGTGTGGGTGTCCTTTTATAATCTGCAAATGTTTCCTCCATGTCGCTTCCAATGACACACACTATACGAACTTTGACAGTATTATCGAATTATACAACACGTACAATATACACGTGAATAAGTGCCCTGAAAGTTAAGGGGTCATGAAATTTAAGGAACCCCGAAAGTTAAAGAACTGACTTAATACGTAACTCAACCTGACACATCCCTCATCCCTCTTAGCTCGGTTGAAATGAAGTTTAACAGGACGGTTGTGTTTAGCTTTTTCCCGCGCATTCCAACCTCACTACAAAGGCTCATCTCGGGGAACAACAAATCGACAAGAGTTTAATTTGCTATCATCATCCTGACCTCTCTCTCTCTCTCTCTCATTACTCTACGCTTTATATCACCGGCCATATATATTCAGTCCGTCAACTTGCAGGTTAAAAAATGGGACAATTAACCCTCATTTGACACAAAAACAGCAATGGTATTATCCTAGCAAGAGAGAGAGAGAGAGAGAGAGAGAAAGAGCGAGAGAGAGTAGGGGAGAGAGAAAGAGAGAACGAGAGAGAGAAGAAATAGGGATACGGTTCATCAGACCTTATATTTCAACTTTATTCTCGCAGACTAGTCACACACTTTAACAATTGCTGCCTAACACTGGCCTATGATGATGATGATGATGATGATGATGATGATGATTAATTATTATTGTTATTATTATTACCAGTTTAAAATCTACAGCACAGCTAAACCTTTTCACAGAAACACTTGTATTCAATATGGCATAGGCCTATAGGCCTACCTATTCCTGCACACACACACACACACACACACACACACACACACACACACACACAGGTGACCAATGACCACGATGCATTTGGCACCACAGAAAAATGTAACAATAACTTTTTCCATCCAACCATCAATCATCCAATCCTACGCCACCCCATACGGATCGTAGGAGCCCGGGGCTTGGCAAGTTGGTCCTGACATCATAGCATCACTCATCCCTGAATGGCACTCCGTGAGCAATTAACCCAAATCACCCCTTGGATATAAACCTACAGAGGCTCAACCCGATTGGAGCGCCTTAATTACTCACTTAACCACCAGACGCCATAATTGGTTATATGGTTACCACCCAGAGTAGTAAATGGCTTCCTGGTGTACAGGAAACTATTTGGCTTGTCTCTCAGTGTAGACTCACTCATAGGCAGATGGAAGAGGAAAGACTGAAGGTAAGAAATATAGAAGAGAATATCCTTTTCCTCTATGAATAATAATGTGGGTACGCCGTAGCCCCTCGCTCACATTCTTCACTACCACACTGACAAACAGCCATCAAAACCTCGACTGTCGCAATTGTACGTCGCTGGCAGAGGTTAGTTCTGATTATCACTGTCCGTCCAGGGAAAAGGCTCAGCAATGGACCTAAAATGTATTGATTCAGATAGCAAGACCCACCATCTTCTTTTGTTGTATAAGCACTCTGTACCTTTTACAGCAATAAATATTTCAGTTCACATCGGTTCAGATAGAGATACAGTCATCTGAAGTTTCTGTAATGATTATTTTTGTTACCCTGGAATTCCAGTTCATTTTCTGTTAAAAATCAATTATATGATTCGGCTCTTTTTCTTACATTGATGATATCCTGTTGTATTATTTTAAATTGCAGAGCATGTATTTTTTAAACAGAATTAACAATCACTAGAGTGATAGTTATATATGTTAGACGAGAATTATATTTTCCGAAATTGCTAAATCCATCAAAACAAAACGATGGCTGCAGGACCCGGGTTTTTCCAGTTTTGTTTAAATATTGTAGTAATTTTGCTCAGTGTAGTGAGAAGTAGCGTCTCACTAGAAGCAGATGAAAATGGTTATGTTCTGTATTGTCCGTGTATGGGTAAGTAAGGATAATTTACATGCTTTGCGAAAAAAAAAAAACATGGTATTCACGCCGCAAGCAAAAATGCGAAGGGAAAACACTCTCAGGGTAATTTGGTACTCACCTTCGGAAAAGGCTTTGGAAAGCAACTTGCTTAATAAGCTCAAGACCACTTAAGAGTCACTGGAAAAATAACCAGCGTCGTATGCTCAAAGTTCCCTCGTGCAGAAAGTTAACTTAGGTGGTTAAAACCAGGTCTGGGGTCAAAGCCCCTCATATACGACAAGTTAGGTTAGGTTAGGCCGGATCATTAGTTTTTGTGTTAGGGAATTTTGTGCAGAAGATTACTGCATTCACAACAATTACTGCATATGCTCAAATGATCATGTACAGTAAGGTGAAGGAGAATTATTTTGCTTGGGGGGAACTTTGTGCACACAACACTGGATAATTACAGTGACAAGTTCCACCCCAAGACACCTAGCTTTCTGAGAATGTGGGAGTCAGACACATAAGCAGTTACTGGTAGCTTCAAGGCCTACCTTTAACCCTATATCTAAAGTTACAACTACTGGTAGATTAAATCAGCAGTAGTACAGTACTCAGCATCTGAAGCCAGAGTAGCCCATATCAGATTACCACAATGGTTCATCCATACCCACTTTAGTATTTTGAGTACGGTACCAGTAGTAAAAAAACGATGCATAATATTGATTGTCCTTTGGTCCAAACCTGGCATCCTTTGCCCTTAGAATCATATTTGCATCCTATGATCCTAACAGTGGCAACCTTTGTGTCAGTGTTAGTATGTATAAATGTAAGGCAGAACTTTAGTGTCCTTTGGTCTTAACCTAACTTGATAATGTAGGTATTAGGCTCTGCTAATCAGACCTAAAGGGACCTAACCTAACAATGGAAGCCACATCCTTTGATCTGATCTTTTGAACCATTTGGTTAAAAAATTGGTATCTACTAGCCCAGATCCTAACAGCCTTTGTCCTGGTCAGTACTGAGTAACTGGTGTCTGATTCTATTATCGTTTCAACCCCTAACAGAATTACGAGTTTTTGATCCATTTTTTTGGTATTTTAGAAACTTCTAAGACACTTTTCTTCTATGACATTTTCATCGCAAATTATTTTTATTTTACCCCTGAAGGTTAGGTCAAGTTATGTTCAAGAGTAAAATAAAAATAATTTGCGACAAAAATGCCATAGAAGGAAAGTGTCTTAGAAATGTCTAAAATACCCCCCCAAAAAAAGTTCAAAATCTGGTACAGTAATTCTGTTAGGGGTAGAATCGATAATTTTAACGATTTTCCAGTAGCAACAGTCTCTTCTCCTTACTGATGAGTAGGTGTTCTCGTGGTGAGTATTTTAGTGGATTGAATGGTATTGTCTCAGCCCATTCGTGACAATAAATATATATTTTTTTTCTATGTTTCGCATGTGATTTGTTCAGGTTTTATATACCAGTATATATATTTTTTCAGAAGTGACCTTTTTTTTTTTTTTTTTTTTTTTTAGGTATCCTCTAGCCCCCACAGTAAATTACAAAAATAATATTATGCATTGACCTAACCTTACACAGACCCCAAGCATTTCATTTGTGACCCAAACAAATTCTAGCCTTTCCTTGAGTATTGGTCTCATTTTCCTAAAAAAGCAAGAGTTTGATGATAGAATGCCTGTTACTCACAGAGGCCATGGCAAACTGCCAGGCGCACCTCAGCTGGTGATTGGCTAGAATAAATCATGTGACTCTCATCCTGCAGCAAACTGGTTAGATTTAAGAAAATACTATATCTCTTCTATTATTAATTCAAGAAGTGCCATAATTAAAAGACGTTTGCACAGACGAGCTCTGTCTATACAACTCTTCCAAAATAATTGGATTGATTGAGGGCTGAAAGGACACAGATACCAGTTGGACCAAATGAGGATAATCATTCTTCCATACTTCCAGATGTTTAATGTTTTTTCTGTGTTATTGGGCTGACTTTGTTGCCTGCAATTGTGTGTATAATAATCAGCCAATTCTGACAGTGCACACAGTTTTATTGTATTTTGTTTCACCAGAAAGTTGTTTCTTTCCTGTGAATTTTTTTTACACTTTCTTCATTCATTTCATCCTTTTTAACCCCTTCTGGGCTGATTCTTTGTATGGTACCATAGTTTGCCTTCCCTGAGTCACTGTATTATTACAAATGTAAATTACACCTCACATGACGCTTGTATCACGGCCCATGCAGACCTTCATTGTACCTCATTTGAGGGCTACAGCTCTCCAAAGGTTAAAATGTTACTAGCCTCTGACATACTCTATGTATTGTTCATATTTTTAATTTATTGTTCTTTATTTCTTTATATTTTTCTGTTTTAGAAATCATCATATCCCATTCAATCCTGATTGTATCTTAACTGTTAATAGATTTTACAGTATTGTACTGTATTCAGCCACAGGAAAAAACTCAGGTCTGAATGGGACAAGCCTGAGTTATACATCTTTTTTATTGATTTATTTTTGGACAAGGTTTGATAAATGGTCTAGGAAAAAAAAAAAAGTACAGGTACAGTAGTGTAGGTGCAATAAGTGTATCAGTACCCTTTTAGTTTTCTTTTCTGAAAACTGTTTCACATCACGTTACCATATTTGCTGTAGCAGTACAGCATTAGCTGATAGAGGTAGCCTTTTGGCTGGTTGAATTTCATACCATTTTACTTGGTGATAAAGTATATGTGTGGGTCACTGTACAGTACTTTATAATAACAGTATGTTACACTTTTCCAGGTCGATTTGGAAACCAAGCTGACCATTTCCTTGGAGCACTGGCTTTTGCCAAAGGACTGAATCGCACTCTGGTTCTACCACCATGGGTTGAATATAAGCCTGGAGTTACAAAATCAGTAAGAATGTTTATTAAGATTTTTTCCAAAATTTCAAACTGTTCTTGTTTACATTGTGAA
The DNA here is from genome assembly GCF_032717465.1 of Coenobita brevimanus. Lineage (NCBI taxonomy): Eukaryota > Metazoa > Arthropoda > Malacostraca > Decapoda > Coenobitidae > Coenobita > Coenobita brevimanus. The sequence goes on along the minus strand of NC_137063.1, from coordinate 2,679,331 downwards.
AAGTAATATAATACAGTGGGGATAGGTGGCAGGTAGTGGTGTAGCAGTAGAGTAGTAGTAGTGGTAGTATTAGTAGTACTGTACTGTAATAATACATGGTGGTTGGCCATCACCAAACCTGGTAGGCTCTGCAGTGCATCCTCATTACTCAGAACCGTACATTATCTTCCATGTGTTTTGACATTAGTGGCAGGGCACTTGTCAGGAGTGAATGCCTTTGCTTAGATGCAGCACTTTGGACCCTCATGAGGTGACTGTTTTTTTTTTTTTTTTTTTTTTTTTTTTTTAAGGATAGGTTGATCTCTTTAAATTGTTTGGACTGTGGCTGGCAAACTTCAAGTCTGCTTCGACCCAGAAGGATGATATAGGATTGGGTGTTATTTATTTATTTTTTTATGCAATAGGAAAAGGGAGAAATTAGGAAAATTAATGGAGGGAAAAAAAAATGTACTGAAGGCACCAGTCAATGGCAAACAAACATTTAATTTAAAATATGACGAACATGGCTGTAAGATAGCAGGTGACACTACAACCCCTGCCAGGCTGATTCCTTGTAAGGTAGTTTACCTCTCCTGAGTCATTGTTTTATTGCCAGTGTAAACTGTACCCTGTATGAGGCTGGCAGTTTGGCCTATGCAGACCTTCAGTGTGACTCATATGAGATTGCAGTGGAGCATGGGTTAAGAAGAATGTTTTCTTTTTCTCCATTGTTTCATAGCAGACACTGCTAGGTGAGCATACCCTTTGCTGTAGTGAATCCATGATCAGCTTGGTTCAGTTTCATGTACCTTACCGTATGTACATTCACGTATGATTTTGTTTTTCAGATTCAGGTTCCTTTTGACAAGTACTTTAAGGTGGAGCCATTGCGCAAGTACCACCGAGTAATGACCATGCACCAGTTTATGGAGGAGTTGGCCCCATCTGTGTGGCCGCCAGAGAAAAGGACTGGTTAGTTTCTTGCATCATATACTTGTATTTACTTTCTGAATTTTTTCCTAGCCAGATTTATTGTATGCAGTTTAGTTCATCTCCATTAATTGTTTGTAGCTATAACTTGTTGCTCCCATGTAATGCCTAGCTTGTGTTTATGGTACTGACATAATGAGAAATGAGAAATGGAACTCAGCATTGTAGGACTGATATGTGACATTACTGAAATATTAAAAAGTATGTGAAGGTAGATAGATAGACAGAACTCTCAGGCACCCATGACTCACTCGGCCAAGTCACAGCACTTGGCAATAGCTGTAAGAGTTGTAGTGACCAAAGGAGTTGTAATATTAATAGTATTAACACTTGGGCTTTCATGACTCACCCCCAGCTGAATGTCATCAGATGTGAGCAGAAATACAGTACAATACTGTACTAAAAGTGTCCTGATCATAAAAAGGTTACTGGTAATATTCCCTTGTATAAAACTTATGCAGTATGCTTGTACTTCATTATAAGCAATATGGAGTAGCATAATATGAATACTGAGGTGTAACTCTCAAAATAAACTACCAAGGAAGAGGTGCTGGAAAGTTTCGTAAGCTGATGAGATGATGAACCTGTGACTCAGATACATTTAGTAGGTTGATATGCATAACGAACTGTACTCCGTTCAATTTTAATTTGCCATAAAATTATCATCTCTCTATCTTGGATGCTGAACTGTGACAAGAGATTAGCATTAGAATATGGTGGTAGTCATGAAGAAGTGCTGTGTAAAGACGTAGTATCGTCTTTTTTCCATCACTGAGTTGCAGAAAATGAGCTTGCAAAAGGGAGAAAATCTTTTTCAGATCAGGGTGAATGAACAGTAGTCAGGGGATGTGTTCCAAAATATCACATATTTTTCAGTAACTGGTATTGTAAATCGGTGGATGAAACTTTAGTCTCTTGAATCCAGACATAGATGATTTTAGTTAATCTTGGGGAACCCTGTGGTAGGGAAGGAGTCAGAAAGTCATCGTTAAAGTCCTCCATTATGAAAGGCATCCAAAAACTGAGTAAATAGACATGTGAATTGTTGTTGTTGTTGTGACCCATGACTCAGCAGGATATGAACCCAGTTGACTGCAAGCTTAAGTTGCCCATTTCCTGCTTTCCATTATCCTCCTTGGGGGTTAGGGGTTAGGGAGGGAGTTAACTTTAGTATAACAAGGCAGCCAGTTATATTGGTGCCATCATATGGTGGTGTACATCTCCAGCACTAGGGAAGAGTCAGGTGGATAGAAGAAGGAAGTGGAAAATGCATCCTCAGGTTGAAAATGATAATAGGCAAATTTTCTATAATTAATGATGTACTCAGTGGCAAAAAAATGAATGTCAGAAATGGTTATATATAAGGGGAATTTACTGTAATGTTAATTCTGTTATCCCCTTAGCATTTTGCTATGTGCCACGCCACAACTCTGATGGATGCAATGCTAAAGAAGGCAACCCATTTGGGCCATTTTGGGACACATTTGGAGTGGACTTTGTGGGGTCAGAGTTCTACCGAGGCCTCACCTATGATGTCCACCACCAGAACATGGCCAAGCAGTGGAATGCACTTTATCCTCCTCACCAGTGGCCAGGTGAGTGATGATTATTTTGAACCCCCTCAACATGAATGTGTCATCATTACACACTCTTGTAGCACGTCATTTCCTTGCACCGAAATGTGCTGCATGGTGAATAAAACTGTGACAGTTCCAGCAAGTGATTTGGTGTGGTTGTGACTAGTGTAGTTCAAGCTGAGTATGATATCACTCCAACCAGATGTAGTATTATGTGTGTTTTATTCCATATATCCACTCTCTGTATTCTACACACATTCTTGAACAGCCTAATTGTCACTTTATAGTAGGAAAACTGAGGAGACTAGAAATTATTTCCAATAACTGTTTGTACTATACAGTAATAACCTCTTAGTACTGTAATATGTATGGACTGCTACCAGGCAGTATGTTTCAGCTCAGGGGAGACCTTTCATCCTTTAACCCCTGAAGTATGGTCATAGCTATAATTTTTCCTGTATTTTGGTACTATCAATAACTTTTATTCAGGTCAGGGGAGACCAACTGTAATGAAAGGGTTTATGAAGGCCATTTCTGATACATACGGTTTGAAAAATTTCTCCACTGCTGAGTAATATGACTGGTGGTAGCAAGAACGTTAAGATGTTACTGTTTTGAAGGGCTGATGAGTTAATATGTTTCATGCCAGTGTTGGCATTCACTGGAGCACCAGCAAGCTTCCCAGTTCAGGAGGGCAACCGTCGCCTCCATCGTTACTTGGAGTGGAGTGAGGAGGTCCTGGATAAGGCACGAAGCTTCATCTCAACTTTACCTCGTGGTCCCTTCATTGGCATACACCTTCGCAATGGAATTGATTGGGTGAGCAGTTTTCCACTTTAGAGTTGACAGTATTAGTAAGTCCTCATTATCAGTTGCCATTTTCAGTGTTCTTTTATTCAGTTATAGGATGAGAATGGGGAGATTAAGACAGATGGAAGAAAAATAAGAAGTAGATGGCAATAATATTTTGAAAAACTGGTGAGATACAAAAGATGCATGATTAGGTTTGATGGTGCACAAAAAAGGAATATGATGCCTGGGAATGTGATAATGTCAGAAATGAAGAGTGCTGTGAAGAGGCTGACTGAATGTAGAGGGAACAGATTCTGATGGATACATTCAGAGATGAGAAAATTTAGTGGAAAATTTAGAGGAAAGGGTGATATGAAAAATTTGATTAAAATTTTCCACGTGTGGATGAGTGTTATGCTTAGTACTGATTTTCCTTCTTCTTGTATCCAATCAGGTGAGAGCATGTGAGCACGTGGAACACAGCCCCAATCTGTTTGCCGCACCACAATGCCTCGGCTACCGCAACGAGAATGGCGTTGCCACCCACGACCTCTGTCTGCCCCCTGAAACATCCATCATTAAAAAACTGAAACGTATCATCAAGGCAACAGGTGCATCCAGCATCTTTGTAGCCTCGGATAATGACTACATGATTGATCGGCTCACTACTGCACTCAAGAAGATGAAGGTGGGTTTTCAGAAGGCAGAAAATAAGTTTGAAGGAGTAAGGGAATGAAGTTAGAAAGTTGTGTTGGGTAAGCTGTGGAGTTTTTTTTTACATTTGCTCCTTTGGCTCTTGTCTCATGCCACACACTGTTTGGTATACAATAAGGAGGCTGTTGATTTTAGCAAAGTATCCTTCCTCTTCTGTCTTTCTTTCCTTCAGTCTATCCTCATCCTTTTGCCTATGGGTGACTTTACACTCCCTCTTTTGTCTTTTTTTCCTTCATTCTTTCCTCTTCCTTCTGCCTGTGGGTGACTCTACACTGAGTGACAAGCCAAATCGTTTCCCGTACACCAGGAAACCATTTACTGCTCTGGGTGGTAACCATATAACCAAATCATGGCAGCTGGTGGTTTAGTGGGTAATTACGGCACTCCAATCGAATTGAGCTGGTGAAGGTTTATATCCAAGGGGTGGTTGGGGTTTATTGCTCCCATAATGCCACTCAGGGATGAGTGAGGTTGGTCACTTTCATCTAAAATGTTAGGACCAACTTGCCTAGCCCCGGGCTCCTACGCTTCTCATGGGGCAATGTAGGATTGGCTGATGGATGGATATCTTTGCAGAATTTGAATCTTGTCATCATCTTTTATTCCTTATTTTTGAATCCTACCTCACCAGTGATGATGATGATGATGATGATGATGGTGATGATGATGGTGATGATGATGATGATGATGATGATGATGATGGTGATGGTTAGATTTACTTGATACTGTGTGTACAGAAAAGAAGGGTTGATGTTACACCGTTTAACCTGTTCAGTCCAAGGATATACCGTACAATTTGTTTTACTCCTCCTACCTCCATATAACTTAATTTATTATAGAACAAAGCTTTTAAAATGGAAGGGTTTGATGTAGCCTTCATTATTTCCTTCAGTACAAGCAATCATTCGTAAGGTGAACAAAATTGTATGGATATAGCAATAATAGAATAAAAATTAGTGTGTTTGTGGGGTTGAACCTGGGGACATCATTTTGTTCTTGTCATTTCAATGTGATTTTATTTTTAGCTCAGGATAGATTCTTTGAAGAAAATGGCTTTGACATAGCCTTATTAAACATTGATTTTGCAAGGGCTTTCTTAAGTTGAATAAAATCATCTGGTAGCAGCAAGAATAAACTAAAAAGGACATCACCTGCATTCAAGGAGTTACATGAAACATTGTTGTATTTATTGGCAGGTTTGGTGACAATGAGCACACCACCATTAAGTTATTCAGTACAAACCATTGTTCCTGAGCAGAACAAAATTGACAGGAGATGGCATGAATGAAATGGAACAGTAGCCTCTATGTCGTGGTTTTGAAACTGGTAAATGATGCCTTGTTTTATCTTCAGGTTTTTGTGACAATGAGAGAACCTGCTGACCCTCATACTGATCTGGCCATCCTGGGTCTGTCCAACCACTTCATTGGCAACTGTGTGTCGTCATTTTCTGCCTTTGCCAAGAGGGAACGTGATGTGACTGGCTTTCCATCCTCCTTCTGGGCTTTCCCCATTGAGAAGCCCAAGAAGCCAAGCCACACTGAGCTATAACCCAGCCAGCAGCTAGACTCATACCATAAGCTAAGTGGAGGTGTGGATGTAGTGTAGATAGAGTGCTGTAATTGTTAGAGGTAGTGTAGACACAGATAGTCCTCATTATATATATATATTTTTTTTTAAATCCTTTTTTGCTGTTAGGTCTAGTTATGTATTTACGGAGAAAATTAATAGTTAAAGTTCTAATGCTGCCTATAAATGTAATGTACCAGTTTCCCAGAATTCACAGTATCATCTGTATAGAAAAGTTGTGATTTATTAGAACACACTCCCAACATGTAACAAGGACTTACTGTGCAGGCAGTTCTTGTAAAGCAGGGGAGGGATTCACAGACATATTTACAGCTGTCATAGCCTGGATAAATTTTTGAAGGAAGATCTGGGGACATAGAAAGATTCAGCACTCTCCTTTCCTTGTTCTTCATGCAGAAAACTGACACAGGCAATGATGATTTTCATTCTAATAACTAAGCTTTGCTTGTAGTGTAAGATCACAAGACCTCAGAAAGCTCAGCACACTCCTATCCCTGCCCTTCCTACAAAAAGGAAATCATAGTTACGACAGAATAGGAAGTTTGTGAATCTGGCCTCAGGAATATGTTCCAAATACAGTATTGTAACTTTTTCCATACAATTGGTAACTACTGTAGATTTGGGGGAAGAAGTACATCAGCTGTATAGGTAGCAGTTGAACTTTAAGCCTGTCAAAATATGGTGATGTCTTTTTGTGTTTTATTCTTGCTGCTGCCCAGCATTTTACTCAGATTTGTGGAGTGCCCTCAATGTAAACAGATTAATGAAGGCTGCATTTAACCTCTCCAATTTGAAGAATCTCTCCTGATCTGAATGAAGTAATATGGAGGGTGGTTATTGTTACTGGTGTTGCTGTGGCCCCATGTTCATCTGGACATGAACCTGGTGGACTGCAGGTTGAAGCTGGCCTTTTCCTGCAGTTTGTCATCCTCCTTTTGAGAGTTAGGAAGGGAGTTCATGGATATTTTGTGTAACCAGGCATGGATAGAATCACTGGATCCGAGAGATGGATTAGCAGCTTTTCTGTAATTTGTTGTGGACTTCATAGTAAGAAGCAGGAAAAGGGCAGCTCGAAATGAGGGCTTGCTGTAATTCCTGTTTGATGCAGTGAAAGCAACTCATAGTTGTAGTTTAGTAATACCTGTAGTAGTATGTAGTAGTATGAACAGTACAGTACTTACAAGTATGGAAGTAAAAGCATGTTGAAAGGTGATCCTCAGGGGAAACAACTAACTTTATCTCTTCAGTTTGATAACTTATCTTTGATTTATTCTTGCCACTGCCAAACGATGTTATTCAGATTAGGAGAGTGTTTATGAACTAGAGGAGTTAGATGTAGCCTTCTTTAACCCCTTCAGTATTAGGGGTCCGCCCTGACTTTAATATTGTTCTTTGGTGGTAGCAAGAATGAAATATAAACTGTGTACAGTATACTGTAATTAGATTGAAGGGATTAACTTAGTACAGTCTTCACAGTGTGGATTGTTTGCCAGAGTGTGCAGTTGACTCACAGTTGTTATTTGCCATAGTCTGTGTATGGAGTAACAATACTGATAATAGGATAATTTAGAAGCTTTATGAAAATTAATTTCACTATAAAATTTTAGCCAGTTAAACTGAAGGGGAATAATTTTACATACACAGGACCTGTAGATTATTCCTTTGGACAGACTTAACCTCCAGAACCCAGATGATGTGATTTTTAGCTTATTCTTGCATCTGCCAGATAGTTTTATGAAACTTAGAAAAAGCCTTTTGCATTGAAAGAATGTATCTAACACTTCCAATTTGAAAGGCATGTCATAAGTTGAATAAAATTGTCAGGAGATTGTAAGAATAACATGAAAAAGATATTGTTTGGTCATTGGGTTAATACTTGAAGGGTCACACAAAGCGAGGAGTGACATGTTGCCAATTATGTAGTTATACGGTACATAATTTTTAGACATATACTGTGCAGTTGGGCTTGTAGTTTAGTTAGTTACCAAAATGTGTGTTCTTTTAGTGATATAAGCATTTTGTACCCACTCAGAGCAGATCCAGAAATTTTAAAAGGGAGGATCCAAAATTTTTTCATTTTTATTTTTTTTTAGTCCATTGCTGACCGATATCTATTTAAAATTTATAGTACAGTATTAACAAAATCTCTGAATGCATCGTGACAGTTAATTTTGTATCCATAACCTACACAGCTTCATTGATAGCATCAAATTATGCAGTTAGGAATTTTAAACATTTATTGTTTTATATCAGTAATTGTGTTAATATATCACGTGAAAAAAATAAGCCACGAATAAAAAAACGGGTTCTTGGTTCCCTGTCCCCCCCTCCCTCTCTGCATCTGCCACTGTTACTCTGCCTTTATTGTGATGCCAAAGGGCTAAATAATAAGAGGAAACTGGTGATTAGATGAGAAATTAGAAAATAGTTTATGTCCTTGCCCCCTCAGTCAGATGAAGTATTTTTTTGGTTTATTCTTGCAGTTTCCAGACAGTTCAGTGTAGGAGAGTGTCATAGTACAGGTGAGTTAATGAAGCCTGTATCTAACCTTTCAGTTTTGGGAAATCGTGCCAGAGTAGTGAAAGGGTTAATGAAGGCAATATCTAACATCACCATTTCAGAGATTCTTTCCCAAGCTAAATATTTTCGTCTGGAGCTAGGAAGAGGGAGTTTAAAAAAAAAAAAAAAACATAATGAGTAATCCAGTGCCATTGGTTGATAGGTTAATCTTTTAAATGCTTTTCCTGCGCTTAGTGCAGTTAGATATTTTATTCAGTCTAATATACCAGAGACTTTTGTTGAGCAAAGAGATATCCTAGCGGTGAAAAGCTTGAAAAACTGTATCAAGTTACCCTTGTTGTGCTGCTGGTATATGTAAGAATTATAATGTATTTAGGAAATGTATTTGGACCGCCGTGTATACAGTAAACCCTCACTCTATTGAACCTTGTTAACCCGGACTTCAGTTATATCGACCTGTGAGCCTAATGAACAAGCTCTGAATATTTTAAACAAAAGGTCAGTTTATCAAGGTGATGTGTCCACTAGATAAAAAAAAAAGTTAATTCTTATTATATTTATTTATTCACATTTTTTTATTATTGATTGAAAAAATTTTATATTTATATACAGTATACAGCATCAAGATACACATAAACCCACACAGATCCAGAGTGAATATGTGAAGATGTGTAATTCTGTCTTGTATCCACTGAACAAGTTTAAATTGAACATGGGGTTTTTATAGCCCCCCTGGTGAACATCAGCTATATTAGATGACAGTATCAGGTATATCATTAGCCTTTCCCTCCAGTTAGTTTGATATATTGAGGGTTTACAGTACATATGTTCACTGTTGTTCCTATTAGGGTGCATGAATCTCATACTGCTGAAGGATAACTGCATTAATGAGATTGCCTTTGCTGTCCCTTGGCATTTCCGTAATTCATAACAAGAATGATAATTTTTTACTACAAAGTATAAACCAGTGTGTTGTTTTATTACACGAGAGATTCAGTGAATGGTGCTGCCCTTTTTTATAATAAATAAAAACTTAACGTTTCCTGTATCCCATTTTCTAGCCTGGTGTATTGTTTAATATAAGAGATTAAGTACAGTACCATAAGTCCTTGTTACATGATTGTGATGTATCAGGATTTCACAACATTTTCCACTCAGCTGGTAATGGAAATTGGCAGCAATGACAAATTTTAAAGGTTGCAGTGGAATTTTATTAACATTTTTCTGTAATACCTAAAAACATCAGAAAGGGCATCATATAACAAGGACTTTTTATACATGATTAGAGAGATTAATACTATACAGTATTATACATGGCTAGTCAAGGAAACTAATACGTGATCAGTCAGTACACTCTGAAGTTGCGTGTCTAGTTAACCCTTTCTGTTGGGTGTTTTTTTTTTTTTTTTTTTTTTTTTTTTTTTTCTATCCAGTTTTCTTCATCTTAGGATGGACTTTTTGAATGAAGGGGTTTGCTGCAGCCCTTGCCAACCCTTTCACTGCAAGTGTCCTCTCCTTGTTGAATGAAATCATCTGGTAGCAGCAGGAATAAAATGAAGATGGCATATTGTACTGTATTTGAGTTAAAGGGGTTAAGGGAAAGGAATGCATTGGTTCACATCATGCACCATTGTGTAATGGGAGCAGTGTTATACAGCAGTAAGTCTTCACGCCATAGTGTAGAGACCTACTGTACAGTATTTGTTTTGTTTTGTTTTGTTTTCAGTCATTCTTTCTTCCAGATATTTTTCACTTTGGTGCAATCTCTATATTCCATCACTGCTTTGCTTCAAACATGGCATAGTTGTTCCTTGGACAGATATCCCCAGACACCAATTTCATATTTTTATTTAGGCCTCATAAATGGGTTCCAAGGTCTGACCACACCACTAACACACCAGTTTTGAGATCTTATGTTCCTGTATGTCGTTAATCATCATGGCAGTTTACACAGAAGTATGTCAGTGCACTGTAGCTGTGTGGAGACCATTCTGTATCTTTATGGGGTGTTAAAAATCCTTATACTGTACGCATTTGTTCAGCCCTTACGAAGATCCCTAGCCCCACTCAGTTCAGTTGATGGCCAGGTGTAGTGAGACTGGAGGGTTGATTTGACTGTCACATGTAACCAAGGAGATTCATTCTTACCTCATAACTAGGCCTCACTGACATTCATGTACCCACGACTGGGCATTCAAGTTGTAGGAGTCACCCAGTTTTGTGAGTTGAAATGAAATGAACTACAGTATATGGTAATATTGCCTTGTATTGCAATCTGACTAAACACTGTAAATGTGGTAAGAGCTGGAAGTGTTTTAGCCACCTCCTGAAAGTGAATTGGGAAAGAGTCGGCATTGAGGAATGTGCACCTGGCCCATACTAAATATGTGATGACCCCATACACGTAATCAGTGCAAGCTTTTTTTATTTATTTATTTATTTTATCCTCTCTTATCAAGTCCATGGCAAGTTGCCAAATGACAGCCTGTTAAAGTTCGATTGCTGCCTATAAAGCAAATTGCCAGAGTCCCCTAGGATGCTTTACTAGTTGTATAAAAGAAATTGTTATTTACTAGAGCACATCACTGATTTATTTCGAGAACTGTCTGTATGCCAACTTGCCAGGTTAACTCCTTCATTGTGATGATGTTTTTATTTTTTTTATTTTTTTTTTTTTTACTTCCATTTGGTTGTATTCAACATAAGAGAATGTTTGAAGGGGTCAGTGAAGACTGTATCTGACCCCTCCAATTCTAAAAGTCTGTTCTGACTTACGTACAGTTATAAGGAGGTAGCAAGAATAAACCAGGATAATCAGTCAGTACAGTGGGATAATGTTGGCTGATGATGTGAAGTTGACCAAAAACTTGTAAGTAGAATGTCTTTTCATAGTTAATTACAGAAAGAGTTTTATATGCTAAAAATGTAAAGAAAAGCACCAACACAACTATACCTTGAATAAGTATGGTAATACAATATGAACCATCTGTACACCACCAGTCAAATTTACCCCACATTGCAATACACCTTATAGGGTGAAGCATTGCTGCATCATCTTCAGCAAGTATCATGTGGTGAGTCTTATTGCCTCACCCTGCAGGTGGCAGGGACCAGCCTACTAACACTTTTGTCTCTCAATCCAACCCAACAGAGAATTGATCCAAACTAGAGCCCACCAGGTGGTTCCAGCAATCTTCTGTGTATCTAACAAGATGCTATGCAATATTACTAAATCGTACTTCTGTTTAGGGTCCATCTGGGGACCTTTTTAGGTCTATGTGACCTCTTGTTTTAGAAAAATTGGTCATCCCTTTGATTGACCTTCAACCCTTCCACCAAGTTTGGTCTGGATCAGATCAAAACTGTTTTGGTTATTTTTTTCATTCAAACGTAGGTGGGACTTTGATCTTGCATTGTGACCTTGACCTTTTTGTCAAAACTGAATCCCTTCTTCATTGCCTGACACTCAAGACATCCATCAAGTTTGATCTAAATCGGATGAAAATTTTAAGTTGACCTTGCACCGTGATGCTGATGTTTCACTAATTCTAAAAAAGAAATAAAAAAAAGAAAAGAAAAAGCGGTGGGCCAACACCTAGGCTGGCTCACAACCCTTCCACTAAGTTTGACTAAAATTACATCAAGACTGAATTTCATTGTTCACACACACACACACACACACACACACACACACACACACACACACACACACACACACACACACACACACACACACACACACACACACAGAGCATGTGCACTTAGTGAAATAATACATTTGCTACACTACGGTGCGCTTGTGTTAAAAATATTTGCTGCACGTTGCCATGCAGGGAGGGCTTTACTGTCACTAGCAGAGTCTTTGTTGTGCACTGATATTGAGTTTTTCAGCCGGAGGGGTATTAAGATGCAAGTTCCTATCTTTTAGCGTGTAACCTAAAGGATTTGCTTGCACTGTCTGTCATTTTACCCCACTCACTTACCTTCCTACTTCCCATATCTCCCTGCCTACCTACATATCTCCCTGCCTACCCACGTACTGTACTTCCCTGTCTGCCTCCCTGTTAGTTCCCTGCTTAGATTCCCTGCCTACCTCCACCACCTAATGCGGTAGCGACACAGGCACGTATTTAACTCCGGTGGGGTGTATAAAGATTGTGATACAAGCATAAATCACCGCATTTTGAAGGACCTTTCGTTTTACAACTTTAATGGTCATATTCGCATAAAGAAAATAGGCCTTGATTTTTTTTTTTTTATGACCCTACAGTTGACCAGAACGTGTTGACCACTAAGACGAGGGTGTATCGCGAACTTGAGGTGATTCATTTGACACCTCATTCATAAAAATCGGCACATTTATGTAACCTGTAGAACGCAACGGACGGACATTCAGATCCCAGCCACCCCAAGGCCCATGACTCAATCTCAAAAAAGAAAGAAAGAAAAAATCCAAACTGAAAAGGGTAAAGGGATATATGGACTAAACTTAGGATACACAGAATTGTAAAGACAGATCACAAAGCTTTATTTGTTGAGAGAGAGAGAGAGAGAGGAGGGGGGGGGTTCATCTTAATAATTTTCAGTTTGTGGATGTCATGGCAAGGATTCAGTTTGTGACAGGGTTTAAGGTTCATTTAATGGATGTGGTGAGAGAGAGAGAAGCTGGGAGTGCGAGTGAACCGCATTATCAGGTGCACCCAGAGAGAGAGAGAGAGAGAGAGAGTGTGTGTGTGTGTGTGTGTGTGTGTGTGTGTGTGTGTGTGTGTGTGTGTGTGTGTGTGTGTGTGTGTGTGTGTGTGTGTGTGTGTGTGTGTGTGTGTGCTTACCTAATTTTATTTTTACAGGAATGAATCAGGCTCTTATTGCCCCGTGTATTAAGCCATTTTTATCATACACATCCTTAAATGTATTAATAGTTTTGGCACACACTGTTTCATTCGGTAGTGCATTCCACTGAACAGTTGCCCTATCTGGGAAACAATTTCCTTACGTCTTTTTCGCCTCTCTTTTTATGTAGTTTTTTTGCAGTGTCCTTTTGCTGATGCTTCCCTGTAGGTTATATATTCATTTATGTCTTTAATCTTTCCCTGAGGTGCATTTATATAGCATAATCATGTCTCCCCTATTCCTTCTCTCCTGTATGTTGGTAGATTCAGTTTTTCTAGTCTTTCCTCGTAGCTTAGATCTCTTAAGCTTGGTACCCATCTTGTAGCTACTTTTTGTACTTTTTCAATCTTAATTATGTGTTTTTTGAGATGAGGATTCCAGACTACTGATGCATATTCCAGGGTTGGTCTGATGCATGATGTTATTATTTTTCTCAGCATGTCTTCATTTATGTATGTGAATGCTATTCTCATATTAGCAAGTAGTTAGCAGTGTATAAATATTATGTACTCACTCACTGATGTGGTCAGCTGGAGATAGTCTGTTATTGATAATCACTCCTATACTCCATTTCACCAAGTTCGTCACCATCAGTGATGTCCTTAACGTCTGTAGTGTTCATGTAAATCATTTCCGCAAGGTGAACCTCTACTTATTACCTTGAGAACCAATATAAAAGGCAATACAAAAAGATATATCCAGCAATAATGACCCTTATCAATGCTACAGGTGTTGAGGGCATCAATTGACGGTGCCAGACTCTGTGAAGTGGAGTATAGGTCCTTCTCCCTTTCTGATATGTGTAGGGTTGATCTTCCTAACTTATAATCCCGATCTGGTGTGTGTGTGTAATTCACCGGTTCGGTCAGGATCAGGATCACTTGATGGTCGTGATTGTCAGCTTTTACCCTCCCGGAAGGGAGCTAAGAGCTCATATAGTCCGATCTAAGGGCAAGGCTGTGACCTTCACACACGCACACACCCATCCCCTTGCTCAAGGGGGACAGTAACCACCCACTTCGTCAGTGAAACTTTTCGTAACCAGAGCGAGGCGCGAACTCCCGTCCACCAGTTGGCAAGCAGGAACGTTACCACTGTGTGTGTGTGAGTGTGTGTGTGTGTGTGTGTGTGTGCGCGCGCGCATCGGAAAACAGCCATCATAAATCCGTATAGAGTATTTCCCTTCGGTACGATGATGTTTAATGTCAGTTTATTCTAGACATCTCCAGACGATTTTGTGTGGGAGACGTCTTATCGTGGAGATGTTCCTGGAGGCTGTATCTAGACTCCACAATTCGAAAAGCTTCTCGAGCTATTTCATCTGGCGATCGCAACAATGAAATAAAATAATAATGTGCTCGTTGTGATGGGGTCAACTAAGTAATGATGTTTATGTACTCCCTGTCAATAATCCTGTTCTGTTTCAGCGTATTAAAAATTGCTCACCGTAGTTTGTTCACCTTAACCTTTTCGTATTCATCTTTTCTTCCCGTAACTTAGTGACTGAATAAGACTACGACGGTTCGTAACGTTTCCTGACTAGCATCATATTTTAGTGTTCCTCTCTTGCAGCTCAGCAAATGCTGGAGAGGGAGACTTTCACGTGGTGGCACCAAAACACCGGTTGGTTCTGCTTCCTGGTTAAACAAACGTCCCTTAGCTCCCTCCCTGTCCCCTGAAGGTAGTGGTTTGCAGAAGGACAGTCTGCAGTCCACTGGGTTCACGTTCAGGTGATCCTGAGGCAACAGCAGCCCAGCATTCAAGATGGAAAAATGCCAGTTTTTGGCCAAGTCGTAGTGGTCACAGTATAGTGCCAACATTGTGGTCAGTTCTGACGTCTGAGGGGCAAGTGGTGGAAAAGTGGATTGATGATTATGTGATGTCGAAATGATCCAGGCGAGAGAGGGAACAGTTGAGGACCGAGATTTTGTCCAATCTTCACTGATGCACAAGATTCATCGACATGCCATTGAAACATTACCCTACATGATCATAGTGTTGTTTGAGAGTCCTTGCCTGATTTAATATAAACTTTATTAGAGCCAAGAGTGGTGGCATGTGAGTATGCGTGCCCTCTGTTATTGTGTGGGAGGAATGCTGGGTCTCCGAGAATGGACAGCCTTGTCATTTTTTTTTTTTTTTTGGGGGGGGGAGTGCATTATCTGTTATGTAGTAAAAGACTGTCTGCTTGAAGTTTGGAAATATATTAAGGCTGTTGTAATGCAAACAAATCTTTACGAATATAGATGGCGAAGACAGTATATACTGTATATACATACATATATATATATATTTTTTTTATTCGGGGACCCTCCCTCAAGCGTTCATTCGTTGATTCTCCCATCCTGTAGAGGGGACCGGGCATTATATTAACCCGATTCCCTCAAGCATTCATCCAAGAGTCAGGGGAGTTATATGTACCTTACTAATAGCTCGTAACCCTGTAGTCTTTTCTTACAGTTCAGCCGTAAACTTGTAAGGAGGTATTAGATGGAGTGGAGAACTATTCGGCAGTGTTGGAGGGTCAGGGGGCAGAGGGTGTGGTGTCGAGCGATGAAGGAGCCGAGTGTGGGTGTGAGGGCAGCGCGGGAGTCAGTAGCACAGAAACCATGGAGCCAGTGAGATGGGAGGCGCGGGCTGCAGTGTTGGCCCTCGTGGTCACGGTAGTCTCGTCTGAAGTTCTTACGCCGCCGTATTTCAATTTAGCAGAGAATCGTCGCATCACCGCCACTGCCACCTGCGGCGAGGGAGTGGCCGACCCGGAACTGTACTGTAAACTGGTGGGCGCCAACGCTGACGGAGAGGCATCCACGGAACTCATCCAGGGAGGACAAGTGAGTTCAACAGCAGAGACTGAACATCAGATTAGTTAGAATGGAGGATAATATTTGTGATTATTCCACAGATGTTCGAGAAAAATAATTATCTGGTTTATTATTATTTTCATTATTATTACCATCCTTGTGTGTGTTTTTTGTGCAGTGGTGCGACACATGCGACCCAAGACTGCCGGATAAGATGCACCCAGCCGAGTTTGCCATCGACGGATCCGAGAGACACTGGCAGTCCCCGCCCTTGTCAAGAGGCATGAACTACAACAGGGTCAACCTTACCATTGATCTGGGACAGGTGATTGTGCTGTATTATTATTATTATTATTATTATTACTACTACTACTACTACTACTACTACTACTACTACTACTACTATTATCATTTTATTGTTAGTACTGATCTATTTATCGTCTCTCTCTCTCTCTCTCTCTCTTTCTCTCTCTCTCTCTCTCTCTCTCTCTCTCTCTCTCTCTCTCTCACACACACACACACACACACACACACACACACACACACACACAGCCTTGTCACATGTACTCTGCCAGCGATAATCAAGCCTACAACAGATTTACCGAACGATTACAATATTCTCGTATCGTATTACAGATTAGACGATTTTAGTGAGAAGGAGCTTTAGTACCCTCACCACCAGCCCCCTCATGGTCGGGAGGAGTCTTGTATTCTTAGGAGACGGGGTTACTTTGGGGGAAACTCAAGTAGGAAGGGGAATTGTTAACGTAGCCACAAACATCATTATTTTCCCCTTTATTCTCTACACCAGGACGATTTTGTTCATCTGAGAGTCTAGTTCTGCCTGAGTGTTAGTGCTGGTACAGCTAACCCTGCTAAGTTTTTTTTTTTTTTTTTAATGCAAGAAAGAAGGAACCAAAGGCCAAGAGTCCGGAAACAGACCCTTCCAAGAAAAAAAAAAATACAAAAGAGAGCCTAATTCAAGATCCGTTCATTTCGAGATGCCTGGACACACTGCGTTGGAAAGACTGGAGATCATAGGAAGTAGGAAATACAGGCAGTTCCAGAGTTGACCTGTTGCATAAATGAAGGACTGGGAGTAACGGTTACCTCTTGCTTGCGATTTAGATGTGAGCGAGGGGGGTTATACTATCACAGTTAACACCTTCATGGGGAGGAATAGTCTAGTTTTTTTTTCGTTCCAGCTCACACTACACGATTTTATTCAGCTGAGAGTTTCAGTACTGGTACTATTAACCCTCCCATAAGCTCTTAGACGGTTTTATTCAGCTGAGGGGAATGTGATTTTCCTTTGGTTTCCTTCCTCTCTCTCTCTCTCTCTCTCTCTCCTGAAGGAACATTTTGCCTGAACATGTTGGAAGTGGTGTAGTTTGGCTTATCGTAGTGTGTGTGTGTGTGTGTGTGTGTGTGTGTGTGTGTGTGAGAGAGAGAGAGAGAGAGATTATGTGTGTGCGTTCCATTATTTACTGTGTGCGTTGGTGGGTGAGTCAGGGGGAGGGGGAGGTGGGTGAGGGGAGAAGGGGGTGGGGGGAGAACTTGAGGGTGTAGAAGGGTGGGGGAGGTGGAGGGGGAGAAGGGGGGAGGGGGGAGAGGGTCAGAGGCTCAGGTTTCAGTCGAAGGACCCTGTTGAGGGGGGGGAGTGGAATTAGGGAGTGGAATATGAGGGAGGGATGGAGAGGAATCTGGGAGGGATGGAGGGAGAGAGGGAGGGATGGAGGGGAATCTGGTAGGGATGGAGAGGCATTTGATGATGGAAGGAGGGAGGGAGGGACATTTGGGAGAGAGATGGAGGGATGGACGGACGTTTGGGAGCGAGATGGAGGGATGGAGGGACATTTGGGAGAGGGATGGAAGGACATTTGGGAGAGAGATGGAGGGATGGAGGGTCATATGGGAGAGAGATGGAGGGATGGAGGGTCATTTGGGAGCGAGATGGAGGGATGGAAGGACATTTGTGAGGGAGGGATGGAGGGGTATATGGGAGAGAGGGAGGGAGTGATGGAGGAAAACTTAGGAGAGAGGAATGAGGGAGAAGAGAATGGGAGGAGAGGGAGTGGAGGGAAGTAGGAAAAATGAGAAAAGCGATGGAGAGAGAGAGAGAGAGAGAGAGAGAGAGAGAGAGAGAGAGAGAGAAGGAAATGTATATGAACACTTGTAGAGGGAGCAAGGAAGAGAAAAATGACAAGTGGAGATGCAGAAGAGGAGGAGGAGGAGAAGGAGGAGGAGGAATTACAAGAAGAGGAGGGAAAAGTGAAGAGGAAGAGACTTAGGAAGAGTGAGGAAGAGGGGAAAGAGGACTGGAGGTAAAAGAAGAGGATAGTGAAGGAAGTTGGGGAGGGGAAGATGAAATGATGATGATGATGATGAGGAGGAGGAGGAGGAAGAGGAGGATGCGAAGGAAGGTGGAGAGGGGAAAATATGATGATGATGATGGTGATGATGATGATGGGAGGAGTGAGGAAGTGGAGAAAGGGTAGGGAGGAAGATGGAAGTAGTTGGAAGTGTATGTGGACTAGGTAGAGGGGAGAGGAAGCATAAGAGAGACTGGAGGGAAGTAGGGAGAGGAAAAGGAGAGGTGGAGGAGAAGAGGATGGTAGGAGTGAGGAAGAGGAAGGAAGAGAGAAGAGGAGAAGGAGGAATGAAGAGAGAAGAGGAGGAAGAGGATAGTGGAGGAGGCATTTGAGGGTTTGAAAAATGGAAGCAGAATGAGGTAAACGAAAATGGATCATAAAAAACGGAAGACTGAAATAATTAGCCCCTTTCATGGTTTGGATAACTCTTGTATTTAACTTTAAGTAACCCAGACGATTTTACGAAGCTGAGAGAAGGCCATATGAACTTTAGGCTGTTAATACTGTCACCATCAACCCTCTCTTGGTGGGAATAACTCAGATTTACACCCCCCCATCTAGCGGACGATTTGCACACCTATCTAACACCTCCATTTACACTTCCATCAGACGATTTTATTCAGCAAGTGATGTCGAAGATAATTGATTTGATAAACAGGAAATGGGGTAGAAATATTGAAGAATTTGTAAGTTAAAAGGAAAAGGTGGAGACGAAGGAAGAAGATGGAGAGGTGGAGGGAGGGAAGAGAAGGAAGGTGGAGGGAGGAAAGGGAAGAGGAGAGGCGGAGGGAAAAGGAGAGGAAGTGGAGGGAAGAGAAGGGGAGGGAGGAGGAGGAAGGTTGGGGGCAAGGAGGAGGACAGAAAGAGGCGAAGTGGAGGAAGAGGAGGGAGCAGGGAAGATGAAGAGTAGAAGAAGAGGAGGAGGAGGAGGAGGGGGGGGGAGGATGAAAGAGGAGAGAAGGTGGAGGTGGAGAAGGGGCTGAAGGAAGGAGGAGAGAGAGAGACAGTGGGTGTCAGAAGGAAGGGGAGGGAGGGAGGGAGGGAGGGAGGGAGGCTGGTAGGATGTAGGCACTGTGTCCAGACGTGGCAGTAGACATGACCCTCTTCCCTCCCCCTCTTCCCTCCCTCTCCCTCTCTTCCCTCCCCTTCCCCCTCTTCCCTCCCCCTCCCCCTCTTCCCTCCCATCCCCCTCTTCCCTCCCCCTCCTCTTCTTCCCTCCCCCTCCCCTTCTTCCCTCACCTTCCCCTTCTTCCCTCACCTTCCCCTTCTTCCCTCCCCCACCCCCTCCCCCTCCCCCTCTTCCCTACCCCTCCCTTCTCTTCCCCCATTTTACACTCCCTTCTCTGTCCTTTTCATTCATTCTCTCTCTCTCTCTCTCTCTCTCTCTCTCTCTCTCTCTCTCTCTCTCTCTCTCTCTCTCTCTCTCTCTCTTTCCTTGGCTGAGTAAAATCGTCTGCAAGGAAGAAGAAATGAATGTATGTGAAGTGAAAATGAATGTGAAGTGAAAATGTATGTGAAGTGAAAATGAATGTGAAGTGAAAATGAATGAATGTGAAGTGAAAATGAATGAATGTGAAGTGAAAATGTATGAATGTGAAGTGAAAATGAATGTGAAGTGAAAATGAATGTGAAGTGAAAATGTATGTGAAGTGAAAATGTATGAATGTGAAGTGAAAATGTATGAATGTGAAGTGAAAATGTATGAATGTGAAGTGAAAATGAATGTGAAGTGAAAATGAATGAATGTGAAGTGAAAATGTATGAATGTGAAGTGAAAATGTATGAATGTGAAGTGAAAATGTATGAATGTGAAGTGAAAATGAATGTGAAGTGAAAATGAATGTGAAGTGAAAATGTATGAATGTGAAGTGAAAATGAATGAATGTGAAGTGAAAATGTATGAATGTGAAGTGAAAATGTATGAATGTGAAGTGAAAATGTATGAATGTGAAGTGAAAATGTATGTGAAGTGAAAATGTATGAATGTGAAGTGAAAATGTATGAATGTGAAGTGAAAATGTATGAATGTGAAGTGAAAATGAATGTGAAGTGAAAATGAATGAATGTGAAGTGAAAATGTATGAATGTGAAGTGAAAATGAATGTGAAGTGAAAATGAATGTGAAGTGAAAATGTATGAATGTGAAGTGAAAATGAATGTGAAGTGAAAATGTATGAATGTGAAGTGAAAATGAATGTGAAGTGAAAATGAATGTGAAGTGAAAATGTATGAATGTGAAGTGAAAATGAATGTGAAGTGAAAATGAATGAATGTGAAGTGAAAATGTATGAATGTGAAGTGAAAATGAATGTGAAGTGAAAATGACTGTGAAGTGAAAATGAATGTGAAGTGAAAATGTATGTGAAGTGAAAATGAATGTGAAGTGATATGAAAGAAGTGATGCAGAATGAGTATGAGGTGTAAATGTGTTGTGTAGTGTTGGTGGGGGAGGGAGGGAGGAAGGAGGAGGGGAGGGAGGAGAGGAACTGATAGTGTGAGGACATTTGGAGGGAAAGGAGGTGGAGGGAGGGGGGAGGGAGTAAGGGAAGAGGTGGGGAGGAAGAAGGGAGGGGAGAAATGGGGGTAGGGTAGGAGAGAGAGAGAGAGAGAGAGAGAGAGAGAGAGAGAGAGAGAGTAGGGATGAGATGTGTGGGCATATGGAAGAATGTGCGAAGGAGGGAGGGTAGAGAGGGAGAAGGAAGGGGAGGAGGGGGAGGGGAGGGAGGAGGGAGGGGAGGGAACGTGAAAGAAGGGGAGATGATGGGAGAGAGGAATGAAGGAGGAGGGAGGGAAGGAGGGTAGAGAGGGAGGAAGAGATGGCGAAGGAGGGAGAGGCAGAGAAAGAGAAGAGAATATGGGGAGGAAGAAGGTAGGAAGATGAGGAGAAGGGAGGGTAGAGAGGGAGAAAGAGAAGGGAGGAGGAGGAGGAGGAGGGGGAGGAGGAGGAGGAGGAGGGATAAACAGAGAGAGAAAGGGGAAGAAAGGGAGTAGGTGGCAGAGGAAAGGAAAGGGACCGTAGAAGCGAGAGAGATGGAGGGAAGGAGGGAGGGAGGGAAAAGTATCGTAGGGAAAAAGGGAGGGTGGAAGGGAGGTAGGCAGAGAGAGAGAGAGAGAGAGAGTGAGGACAAGTGACAGTTTGGTGAGGGGAGGAGGCACTGATAGCGAGGGGGCGAGGCCAGATGTGTGTGTGTGTGTGTGAGAGAGAGAGAGAGAGAGAGAGAGAGAGAGAGAGTAGATTCATATTACTCTACTGCCTTACATCCCACTCCCTCCCCTCACCCTATTCCTCTCTCCCTTCTGCCTCTTTCCTCACTTTTCAATCTTTCCTCCTCTCTCTCTCTCTCTCGCTCTCTCTCTCGCTTATTTTCTGCCTCCAAATTCCTCTCTCTCCCCACCTCATCTCCCCCACACATCCCCCTCCTCTCTCTCTCTCTCTCTCTCTCTCTCTCTCTCTTTCTCTCTCTCCCCATTAACACCTTTACCAAGATTTTTTTAAAGTTCCCTCTACTTCCAGACGATTTTCCTTATCTTAAAACAGATCTCTCGTAGTGAAGGGGTTGACGGAGGCTTTATGTAACCCCTCCAGTTCGAGAAATCCTCTATAAACTTCAGAAAAAAACCGTCAGGATAAAAGTGAGATGTAAAATAACGTCATTCGGATTTAAATTTGATAATCTTGAATATCGTACGGTACCATTTTCTTCCCGGAGCTTTGTTCTAGATGATGATGGCGGGAGGGAGAGGACATTTTAAAAGACGACTGGGAGAATCCGTAACGTCTCTTTATCTGCGCCTTATCCTGCTCCTCTTCATTAACGAATTATATGAAGTGGTAATCATAGGGGCATTTGTCTTCTTAGTATAATAGGAAAAGTGTATGGTAGGATACTTATAGACAGAGTTAGAGAAAGAACAGAGAAATTAGTTGGAGAAGAACAGGGAGGCTTTAGGAAGGGAAGAGGTTGTGTAGATCAGATATTCATTCTTAGATCTTTAGTGGAAAAGTTTCTAGAGAAGGGAAAGAAGTTGTATGCGGCTTTCATGGATTTGGAGAAAGCATATGACAGGGTGGATAGACAAGGATTGTGGAAAGTGTTAAGAATATATGGAGTAGATGGGAAGTTGTTGAATGCTGTGAAGAGTATGTACGATGGTGCGAAGGCTGCGGTGCGTGTGGATGGTGAACTAAGTGAATTTTTCTCTTTGAAAGTTGGTTTGAAACAGGGATGTGTCATGTCTCCATGGTTGTTCAATCTGTACATGGATGGGGTAATAAAAGAGGTACAAGGTAGGGTAGTGGATGTTGGAGTGGCCCTGGTGAGAGAGGATAGTGTTTGGAAACTCCCTGTACTGTTGTTTGCAGATGATACTGTGTTGTTGAGTGAAGACGAAGGGGAGCTGCAAGGCTTGGTGGATGAGTTTGAGAGAGTGTGTAAGAAACGGAATCTAAAGGTGAATGTAGGGAAGAGTAAAGTGATGGTCTTTGAGAGAGGTGAAGTTAGTGAATGTACAGCGAGGTTGGATGGTGAGGAATTGGAAAATGTGAGTACGTTTAAGTACTTGGGTAGTGTGATGAGTAAGGATGGAGGTTTGGAGGGTGAAGTGCTTGAAAGGGTACAGCAGGGAAGAAAGGTTGCTGGTTCTTTGAAAGCAGTGATAAGAAACAGGGAAGTGAGCATGGAAGTGAAAAAGTTACTACATGACAGTATTGTGATACCAACTCTAACGTACGGAAGTGAAGCTTGGACATTGTTGGAAGGACATAAGTCAGGAGTGAGAGCAGTGGAAATGAGTTATTTAAGAGGAGCCTGTGGAGTCACGTGGAGAGACAGGCTGACGAATGAGGATATAAAGGAGCGTTGTGGTGTGGATGTGGATGTGATAGGCAGCATTATGAGGAACACACTGAGGTGGTTTGGCCATGTGGAGAGGATGGAGGGTGAAAGACTGACGAAGAGAGTGTATGTGAGTGAGGTGGAGGGGGGAAGAGGGAGGGGGAGGCCGAGGATGAGATGGAGGGATGGGGTGGCGAGGTATATGAGAGAGGGGGGTGTGAGTTGGGAACAGGGCAGTGAAATGGCGGGGGACAGGGCGACTTGGAGGCGATTTGTTTGTGGCCACCCCAAACGGGATTGAGGCGTCTGGCAATATATAGATAGATTATATCATTTTCTTCCCAGAGCATTGTTTTGGAAGATGATGGTGGGAAGGGAGACGCCATTTTGTAAGACGCTTGGGAGAATCCGTAACGGCTCATCATTAACGATTTATTTTGCACATTACACGCCAGTATCCTCTTGTGTGCACTCGATGGAAACTGTATTGACACGAAATAAAGACCTTACAAGAGAATGTTAACGTGTAATGGAATAAATCACTTAGGAAGAGGTGCTCAGAGGCCTCCAACATTTTCTAGGCCATTTATTTTTCCTATTACACTTTTTTTTAATTTATATATTGTTAAAAATCGACAACAGTATCATACAACAGGATATTAAAGTGTGATGTCTAGAATATATCGCTTAAGAAGAGGTGCCACGAATCCACAGCCACTTAGAATACTACCCAGGGAGTGGGAGTGATGGGGGAGTGAGAGGGAGTGAGGTGGAGTGGGAGGGAAGGAGAGTGGGAGGGAGTGGGAGGGAGGGAGGTAGTGGGATGGAGGGTGAGAGAGGGAGAGAGGGGGATGGAGTGGCGGGGAGGGAGAGAGTGGGAGAGAGGGAGGGAGTGGGATGGAGTGTGAGGGAGGGAGGGAGTGGGATGGAGTGTGAGGGAGGGAGGGAGTGGGATGGAGTGGGAGGGAGGGAGGGAGGGAGGGAGTGGGAGGGAGGGAGTGAGTGGGATGGAGAGGGAGGGAGGGAGGGAGTGGGATGGAGTGGGAGGGAGGGAGGGAGTGGGATGGAGTGGGAGGGAGGGAGGGAGTGGGATGGAGTGTGAGGGAGGGAGGGAGAGGGAGGGAGGGAGGGAGAGAGTGGGATGGAGTGGGAGGGAGAGAGGGGGATGGAGTGGGAGGGAGGGAGGGAGTGGGAGGGAGGGAGGGAGAGAGTGGGATGGAGTGGGAGGGAGGGAGGGAGAGAGGGGGATGGAGTGGGAGGGAGGGAGGGAGTGGGATGGAGTGAGAGGGAGGGAGGGAGTGGGAGGGAGGGAGGGAGAGAGGGGGATGGAGTGGGAGGGAGGGAGCGAGAGAGAGAGGGGGATGGAGTGGGAGGGAGGGAGGGAGAGAGGGGGATGGAGTGGGAGGGAGGGAGAGAGTGGGAGGGAGGGAGGGAGTGGGAGGGAGGGAGGGAGGGAGGGAGTGGGAGGGAGGGAGAGAGGGGGATGGAGTGTGAGGGAGGGAGGGAGAGAGGGGGATGGAGTGTGAGGGAGGGAGAGAGGGGGAGGGAGTGTGAGGGAGGGAGGGAGAGAGGGGGATGGAGTGTGAGGGAGGGAGGGAGAGAGGGGGATGGAGTGGGAGGGAGGGAGAGAGGGGGATGGAGTGTGAGGGAGGGAGGGAGAGAGGGGGATGGAGTGTGAGGGAGGGAGAGAGGGGGAGGGAGTGTGAGGGAGGGAGGGAGAGAGGGGGATGGAGTGTGAGGGAGAGAGAGAGGGGGATGGAGTGTGAGGGAGGGAGGGAGAGAGGGGGATGGAGTGTGAGGGAGGGAGAGAGGGGGATGGAGTGGGAGGGAGGGAGGGAGAGAGGGGGATGGAGTGTGAGGGAGGGAGGGAGAGAGGGGGATGGAGTGTGAGGGAGGGAGAGAGGGGGATGGAGTGTGAGGGAGGGAGAGAGGGGGATGGAGTGGGAGGGAGGGAGAGAGGGGGAGGGAGTGGGAGGGAGGGAGGGAGGGGGATGGAGTGTGAGGGAGGGAGGGAGAGAGGGGGATGGAGTGGGTGGGAGGGAGGGAGAGAGGGGGATGGAGTGTGAGGGAGGGAGGGAGTGGGAGGGAGGGAGGGAGAGAGGGGGATGGAGAGGGAGGGAGGGAGTGGAATGGAGTGTGAGGGAGGGAGGGAGTGGGATGGATTGGGAGGGAGGGAGGGAGAGAGGGGGATGGAGAGGGAGGGAGGGAGTTGGGAGCGAAGGAGAGAGGGAGCGAGTGAGGGAGTTGGGAGCGAAGGAGAGAGGGAGCGAGTGAGGGAGTGGCAGAGGGTGTGGGTGAGTGAGAGAGAGGTGAATTGTAAGAGTGATTTGCCCGAGTTAGTGAAATGGGAAGATGAGAGAGAGAGAGAGAGAGAGAGAGAGAGAGAGAGAGAGAGAGGAATGGAAGGGGGGGGAGGAGTGAGGGGAAGGAGGAGATGGGAGGCAAGGAGCAGTTTAGGCATATGATCTTAATGAGAGAGAGAGAGAGAGAGAGAGAGAGAGAGACCTTAACACTCCTCCTCCCCTCCCCTTTTCTCTGGTTCCCATCATACCATCCTCCTCCCCCCCCCTCTCACTCTCTCTCTCTAAAACCCAGCAACACAATTAGGGACCTGGCCGTAACATCATGCAGTTGGTAGGCATTCATCTAAGCTTTCCTCCTCCTCCTCCTTCTCTTCTTCTTCCTCTTCTTCTTCTCCTCCTCCTCCTCTTCTACGGTTACTGTGTCTTGTACCCCTCCCCCCCATGTTTTCTTCCCCCCTCTCCCCCATTTTGGCCCCCCCTTACCCCCCCCCCCTCTCTCTCTCTCTCTCTCTCTCTCTCTCTCTCTCTCTTATCGTCATTTATTATTATTACCATTATCATTATTATTATTGCTGTTATTATTATTATCATCAGTAGTAGTAGTAGTAGTAGTAGCAGCAGCAGTAGTAGTAGTAGTAGTGGTAGTAGCAGTAGTAGTGGTAGTAGTAGTAGTAGTAGTAGTAGTAACATATGGACGAGATGAAAAAAAATAGTGGACTGGAGTTGTGTGGAATGATGTGGAATGCAGAGAGTGGACAGGATAAGGTGTAATGTGATTCGTGAAAGATGTGGAGCAAGGAAGAGAGTGTGCTTGGATGGTATGGGTATGTGGAGACGGGAGGGAGGAGGGAGGGTAGAGGGCGTGAAAGAAGGGGAGTTGATGGGAGAGAGGAGGGAAGGAGGGTAGCGAGGGAGGAGGAGATGGGGAAGGAAGGGGAGGCAGAGGAGGAAAAAGGGAAGATAGGAGAAGTGAGGAAAGGGGGAGGAAAAGAGGATGTGAGTGGTGAAAAGGGTATGTGTGAGTCTGTTTGAAGGGGGAAGAGTGATGTGGTTGGCCTAGAAGAGAGAGAAAGAGAGAGAGAGAGGGTTAGGAAATTGACAGTGCATCGAGTTGATTTGAAGATTTTTTTACAAAGGATTATATGACATTGGTTTGGCATCCCTGTTCTTTCCCGAATGTTTGTGCCTGTGAGGTGGAGTCAGGATTCCGGGGGATGGAATGGTGATGGAAGTGAGTGCGTGGCCCATTCGGTTGAGCAGACTTTTGGCTAGTTTCTCTCTTATTTCTGGCTTTCTGGACCCCCCCCCCCCGTGCGTAGGTGGGAAATGAGATCTGGATGATGATGATGATGATGAACAGTTCCCCATCCCTATTTATATCTCGTTGTCTCTCCTTCCTTCACCGCCCACTCACCTCCCACGCCTCATTGACATCATAACCGCTATTACTCTCTCTCTCTCTCTCTCTCTCTCTCTCTCTCTCTCGTGTCTGTGAAGAGAAGGAACGATATCCAAATATTCCCCGCATGTTGTAAAAGGTGCTCCAGTCGATGATATGGGTGACGCCATCTGTTGCACGTAGGACAGATTGGCCTCAGGGAACGGATTGGTCTAGTCACGCAGAGGCCTTTACACAACTTTATTTATTTATTTATTTATCTATTTACTGAGAGAAAATAGATGAATTGATTTATATTTATTTATTTTTAAGGGAACTGAAGTTTTTATTTTTTATTTTTTTAATTATTATTATTATTATTTTTTTTTTGCGTATGCCGATCCCACCACCCAGCACTTATGTTGTAATCAGCGTCATTTTTCGTTTCGCACCTATTCCACAGTCCCCGGTGTTAGTGATATCAGGGAATGTTATCAGGATGTACTCAGGCAACTCCTTATACTTCCTGATATTGTTGTGAAATTAGGTTCGAAATACACCGTGAATGTTTAGTCACGTGGAGAGAACACATAAGGAAGGATTAACTAGGAGAGTGTATGTGAGTGAGGCTGGTGCAGGGGGGTCGACAGTGAAGTGGAGAGGTTGGAGGGAGGGAAACCTAATGGCCGAAAGCAGGGTGACATGGGGGGGATTTGGTTGTGACTCCCCTCTCCTGGATTTAGCTGTTTAGCATTATTGTAGACAAACCTAGATATCGAGGCGCTGGTGAAAATAAATGACATGATTAGTGGGTAGTAGAATCGAACAAGTCAAGAGTGAGAGCAGTGGAGATGAGTTACTTGAGAGGAGCATGTGGAGTGACGTGGAGGGACAGGTTGACGAATGAAGAAGTGAAGGAACGTTGTGGGGTGGATGTGGATGTGGTTGAGAAGATTAGGAGAAATACACTGAGGTGGTTTGGACATGTGGAGAGGATGGAGAATGAAAGACTGACTAAGAGGGTGTATGTAGGTGAGGTGGAGGGAGGGAGAGGGAGGGGTAGACCGAGGATGAGGTGGAGGGATGGAGTTGAGAGGTATATGAGGGAGGGGGGGGTGAGCTGGGGGGAGGGGAGTCAAATGGTGGGTGACAGAGTGACTTGGAGGCGTTTTGTCTGCGGCCACCCTTTGCGGGATTAGGGCGTCGGGCTATAGATAGATAGAATAGAATAGAATCGTATTGCTATGTGGTTTCGGGTAACACTTCTGTAGCGATTTACTTTGTCTAATATCCCTTCATTTATACTACTGATAATAAAACGATATAACCCACATACAAGAGAATATCACGCTATGAAATGTAATCACTAAGAAAGAAGTATTGCTAAATCCCCAAATCCACTTAGAATAACTTTTTAAATAATTTGCATTTGTCTTCACTCTTTATAAAGGACGAGCTGTTACAAAATCTCCGGAGACACTTAAAATACAACCCTTATTTTTTGTTTTTTCTGTATATATTACTTTTGCATACAGTTTGTCTTTAGCTTACGAGCAACGAGAGGAGTAACAATGAACCAGCTGTGAGAAAGTAGACATGCAGGTTCCTTGTAATGTGGTGGTGAGATCACAGCAGCTGGTGACTTTTGACTGGTGTGGTATTCAAGCCGAGAACAGCTGCAACGAAACAGCACCACACCAGCACCCTTGTTAGTGGCAGAGGGGAGGAAGGAGGGCAGTAGGGGTGGGGGAGTATGGGTTGCATTCCCAGAAGACATAATAGAAGCACGAAAGAGCATTCAGCGAGTGCAGTACCCGAACCCTCCAGTTGGTCGAAGGGCCGAATACTGCACTTTGCCCTGTGACCTTGACCTTCGAAAGATTGACCTCAGTTTCGGATCACTTTATTGTTGCCTGAATTGACCCTCCCATCAACTCTGGCCCAGATCAGATCAAAACTTTAAATTGACCTTGCTATGTGAACTCCATATTGACCTTTCCCTGTGGCCTTGACCTTTAACTGATTGTTCTGAAAATCGACTCTCTTTATCCCTGCCTTTAGTGTGAACCCATCCACAACATTTGGTCAGAATCGGATGAAAACTGCTCGGGTTGACAGGTCGTCTGACTATGACTTTTTACCTGTAGTTCTCAAAAACAACAGGCCAAAGCTTTGGCTGATCCTCAACTTTTCCACAAAGTTTGGCCCAAATCAGATAAAAATTGCTTTAGTTATTTTGTTCACACACAGACATACTGGTCGAACTCTGACCTTACCTTGTGATCCTGACCTTTGGCTGATTGTTCTCAAAATTAAACATCTTTGTTTTTGCCATACCTTCAACCCTTCCACCAAGTTTGGTTTAAATAAGAAAAAGATAAAGTTGACCTAGCTAGGTTAAATTTTGCCCCAGCCTTATAATGACCATTAACCTATTGTTCCCATAAGCAATAGGACAGCTCCTAAGAAAATTCTGGGGGTGGACTAGTATCATTATGTGAAAACAAGAGCACTATAGTTAAAAGTACTATGGAATGGCAGACACACTTTGAAGAACATCATGATTCCGACATCAAAAGAAAAAACTGGGGGGGGGGGAGTTTAAATAAAAGCATCATACTGGAAAATGTTGCTACTCTAAATATTAAGCAGCAAGTCAGAATGGTACGTTGCCACCCATACCCTTAGAAAAAGCGTGTTGTACTATCAGACTGGTGACTGCTGCCCCTCCTTCCAAGTGTACCAATTGTGTTACCTGTACTTCAGAATGTGTGGAACCATCGCATCCCATAAGCAATACTCTTGATCTTTTAAATCAAGAGTTGGCAATCATCATTCATGTCCATAGACTTCCTCAACCCCTAAAAAACGGGTATCCGCAGATGTGGTCACGCCCCCCCACCCCCTCACCCCCACCCCACCCCTTCACCCCCATACCATAACACCCCCACACACCACCTCCACCCCCCGCCGCCTTCCCCCACAGCCCCCATCTCCCTCCACATCCCCCAACCCCTTCCATAGCCCCCCAAACCCCCCACCGCCCTCTACCACCCCTAACCCTCACCTTCCCACCACCACCACCCTCCCCACCCCCAACCCCACCCCCATGCCCTCACCCCCAACCCCACCCCCATGCCCTCACCCCCAACCCCACCCCCCCACTACCCCATCCCCCAACCACCCCCACTCCCCCACAATCCCCACCACCACCCCTACCTTCTATCCCCCATCCCCTACCCCCTACCCCCCACTCACAAGCCCCCCCACCCCATCCCCCAAACCCCCCACCATTCCAATTCCCACTGCCACCCCTACCCACCCTCCCACCCCCACCCATCACCCCCCACCCACACCCTGCCCCCCACCTCCACCAACCACCCAGCCCACCCTCCCACACCACCCCACAACCCCCACCACCACCCCCGACAAACCCCTCACCATATTGCACCCAAAACATTCCGATGCTCGTCTTTTAGGGGTTAAGATAATAGCCTAGACGACACGAAGGAAAAAAAAAATCCTGTTATCAGTAATTTCTTGGCGTTTTTATTTATGTCTAGAGAGGTACACATTTCTTTAGGACATATAGGCATCAGGATGTCAGGTTAGAACCTCAGGATACTTTGACCAGACTGCATTCTGTACAAGTTAAATTCTCTAAAAACTCCAGCGACTCATACCTGCCTGTCAGCTGAAAACTAACCTAAAGTATGGAAGAAATAAGTATGTTGGAGGGTCCCTGCGTGCAGCATGTGTTAGGAGTGTAGTGCTGAATAGTAGTGAGACGAACAGTAAAGGAGGAGGATATTTGTAGGCTTAAACATGCAGAGATGAAAATGCCTGGCTGGATGTGTAGTGTGATCTTGAATGACAGGCCTGAGGTGGTTAGGATTGTGAATGGAGAACAGAGGAAGGATGGTACTTGAATGCATTTGTGTTATGATGAGAAGAGGTATATTATGATGATTTGGGCATGTGGAGAGGATGGAGGATGACAGCTAGGTGCAGGAGTGAGCGGTGGGAACATTGAAGGTAGGGCTGCAAGAGGCATACTGAAAAAAGGCTTGGGATGAGATTATACTGTGTGACCACAGGGTTGAAGGACCGAATAGACATGCTGCTAGAGATCAAGCAGCATGAAGAACCACCATTAGCATTAGGTGACCAGAGCCACAAGCATGCTGGAACTGTTATAAATGCTTGAATGAACTGTACAGGAAATTATTAAGGAACTGATAAGCAATCTAAGACCACCCCAACTGTAACCAAGGAGTGGGGGGGGGGGTAGAAATGAGCTTTTTCAAAGCCAATAACTTGTTCTGCCTGTATGAAGAGGGAGGCATCACTCAGTGATGCTGTCTGCTTAAAGAGGCTGCTCATTTTCTTCCTCGCCATGCCAGCCTGTGTTATTTGTTGCTTATTCCCAAGTAGAGGGATGGTATTTTCCTCATAGACCACTTGGGTAATTGGTGGGCCAAGATGAGCAGTAGACTCTCCAGGTCATAAGTTATCTTAAACTTTCACTTTGAATGGACCCTTAAGGACAGCTTCATATATATTTTTTTGTTATGTACTCCTTCATTCAGTCATTGACTGGCCTAAGGTCCTTTGCCCCAGTGTTTGGTCGTGATTGTTAAGTACTTTACACATCTGCTTTCCGTGGGTGTTTGCTATACCATTTGGTGGAAAGTAAGTAGCTGGCAGTGTAAAATTGATTACTTTTTCCTGTCTACTGTACCCGTTCTCCTACCCTATCTAAATCATATTGTGGGGATCTTCTCCTCAGCTCTTCCAAGTTGCATACGTCTTGATCAAGATGGGCAACTCCCCTCGGCCTGGTGTGTGGGTGCTGGAACGGTCCGTTGACAATGGCGAGACTTACACACCGTGGCAGTACTTTGCAGATAGTCCAGGGTTGGTGCAACTGTAACTTTTTAAGCATTTGATAGTTTCAGATTGATTTGTATTCCTTGTCTACCTTATTTCTGTATTCATAATACTGTAGGTCAGCTTTTCCTAACCTTTTCCGACCTTAGCACCCCCATGTAATAAGGTCTCAGTCCAGCACCCCTTTACATCTGGTTACTGGAACTACAGTTGCTACACTACTGCAGGGTTAAAGGAAAGTGAAGTGCTGCCTAATAGTTTATTTTATACATTCTCAAAAAAAAAAAAAAAAAAAAAAAAAAAAAAAAGGATGCCAGTACTAAGTAAAACCAATAAAAAAAAAAAATAATAATAATGCAGCATTTTCCAGCACCCCCTAAAACTGATTTCAGCACCTCTGGGGATGCTAGCACCCCAGGTTAAGAAATGCTGCTGTAGGTTATTAATTCAGTAAGTCCATTCCCTGTGTTGCTTTTTTTTTCACAATACATTACAAAATGATGTCCATTAAAGTTGATTTGCTGTTTACTGTATAAAGTTGATTTGCCAGTCATCCCCAGTTTATAATACCAGTTCTGTGGAAAAAGTTAGTGGTGTGTAGCATTTGTTTACTAGCTAATCATTGCTGCATTCAGTTGCAGTGTACTTTGATTGATTTTGATATTGTTCAATAGTGACTGTGTGCAGTATTTTGGTGAGGAGAGCTTGAAGTCCATCACAGAGGACGATGATGTCGTCTGTGTCACACATTTCTCCAAAGTGGTGCCTCTTGAGGGGGGAGAAGTAAGTAGAGGAAAACAGGACATTGTGTTGATATTTTGAGTTTTTTTACTTTTCTGGATAAATTTTAACAAGTCATATGATGTTTTATTTTTAACACTTTTTATCCATTTTTTGCTAAAATGGGCAGTACCTCCAAGAGTCCTTTGGAAAACAATAATTGGTAAAAATGTGAAACAACTGAGACACATGTTTTTGTTTTTGGTTCAGTTTAAACGTAATGCTGTAGTACTGTAGTGTGTCAGCTTCAATCAATTATCCTTATTTAATCAACCTTATTGATGGTACAAGTAAGTGAAATAATTGCCTGTCATCAACTAATGTCACTGTCTCTTTTACCATGCAGTCAACTACACTATCTCATTACCCTGTGCAGATTGTAGTGTCACTGCTGAACAACCGTCCTTCAGCAGAGAGTTTCTTCAACTCATCAGTGTTGCAAGAGTTCACACGCGCTACCAGTGTACGCCTCCGCCTCCTTAGGACCAAGACACTACTGGGCCACCTCATGTCTGTTGCCAGGAGGGATCCCACAGTCACTAGGAGGGTATGTGCGATTCACTTCATATACTTTATTACTTTGTACAGTACAGGTACTTTGTATTAGTCTCCGTTCACTTACAGCTCATGTATGTGATGATTATGGAATGTTAGCAATGTGCAGGTAGAAAGTGGTTAGTTACCATTGATCCTGGTACTGCCACAGGAGTGGTGTACTGTAGGGCCAAAAGCCTGGTAGCTGGCCTTGAGCAACACTCCTAGGCGAGGAGTCTTAGTCCAGGTTGAGGCTCTTGATGCATGCATATCTCTTGTACACAACTAGAATAATTTCTCTGGGATAGGTTTGACTCATTAGTTTTCGGTGGAAGCTGGCCAAAGAAAAGGAAAACTCTGAACTAAGCCCAATGTCCTAGGTAAGAACTGATGACAGTAAAAGCATATTGCCATTACAAAATCTTGCCTAAGCTGCTTGTAGGTAAGAAAAGGTTTACACAGATAATCATGGTCAAAACCTTCTGAAAATGTAAATATAATGCAGTATAATAGAAATAGGAGAGATGAAAATGATAGACATAGATTTTCTTAAGAATGTCTTGCAGTGTATTTACAGTACAATACAGTACTCTCATACTTTGTTTCTTCTTCCAGTACTTCTATTCGATCAAGGACATCAGCATTGGAGGACGTTGTGTATGCAATGGACATGCTGATGTGTGTGACATTATTGATCCGAGTGATGAATACAAGTTGCAGTGCCGATGTCAGCACAACACCTGTGGACCTCAGTGTGAAACGTGCTGCCCAGGATTCATACAAAAGAAGTGGAGACCAGCTGGTTACCATCAGTACTTTGAATGTGAACGTGAGTACCATATCCTGAGCTCTGCTTTCATTTTTATAGCATCATGTAGAATATTTGTCCGACTTGTTAATTTACTTTATATAACGTCATGTCTTGTCAGTTCTTCCCAGCATTTAAGGAACAGAAAGTCCCATTGTGTTACTGTTTTAAAGGTTCTGTTTTGTTGCCAAGTCAGCACCAAAATTCAGAAAGAGTGCATATTAAACTTCCATTGCTACCTTTAAAGTTGATCAGCCACTTTCTCATAATTTGTAGTAACAGTTGTTGCAGAAATTTGTGATATTTAGGAAAATGTAGTTGATTTATGACAAGGACTGCCTTTTATTTTTTATTTTTTTCATCATTTTCATAACAGAGCATGTCAAGTATCCTCACTTTTACAAAACTTCTCATTCCAGCTTGCAACTGCTATGGTCATACTGAGGAGTGTGTGTATGATGAGGAGGTTGATGCAGCCAGACTTTCCAGGGATATTTATGGAAATTTTGAAGGTGGTGGCCGTTGTTTGAACTGTCGTGACAATACGGAAGGCATCAACTGTGACCAGTGCATATATGGATACTACCGACCCTATGACAAGGAGCTGAATGATACGGATGTTTGCCAGCCTTGCAACTGCAACTATTATTATTCTACTGGTAACTGTGAGGATGGTTCTGGCAATTGTGAATGCCGACCTGAGTTCCTGCCACCTTTATGTGATGATTGCAATGAAGGTTACTATGACTACCCCAACTGCAAGCCCTGTGACTGCCACAGGAGAGGGACAGTTGATGCAGTGTGTGAAGTTGGAGGAGGTCAGTGCCCCTGCAAGGAGAACTATGAGGGGCTAAACTGCGACAGATGTGCACCAAGCTACTACAATTTCCCCGAGTGCCTTCCATGCAACTGCAGTGATTTAGGCTCCCAGGACGACCTCAACTTGTGTGACACTGAGACGGGCCAATGCCAGTGCCAGAATGAGTTTGGTGGGCGTATGTGTGACCGATGCAAGCACGGCTACTATAACTACCCTAACTGCGAATGTAAGTTTTCAGAAACAGTGTTTGAAGTACAGTATTTTAGATCTCTGAGTATCATACAGGTTACAGTAATATAGTATGAAAGAAACAGTACAGTAGGTTTAAGTCTTTGGCTGAAGTACCAGTCCTTTATATGAAAGTACAGTAGTTCGAAGTTTTCATCATCATCATCATCATCTTCCATCTGACAGTATTTGGCCAGAGCAAAACTGCCTTCAGACCGCTTGTTTAAGGATTTGTGGCCCATCTAACTGTCGATGGTTCTTCTACTGTTTATGCTTTCCTGTCTATGATTTTGGATCTTGTCCACTCTATTTATTAGTTACGGTTCAGTGATGATGTTTTTGTATGTACAGTTGTGGACAAATGGAATGAGGACACCATATTTACCCATACTGTTGCAGGGTACTCATCATAATTGATATGGTAATTTGCACATGAAGCCTGGATTTTCACCGAGGGGTTCACATGGTTCCCAGATCAAAGCAGTTCTCCGGGGCAACTAAAAACAGACACATATTCATTATTCAGTAATCAAGAACGTACATAAAACAAGAAATGATAAGCCTCAATTTAATTAGCATTGCTTACACTAATTTGTGTTTTGCTTTCTCACTTGATAAGTATACATAATACGGGCACTTTACCTTCTACCATATCTTGGTATTTAGCGACTGGTTTTTTCTCAAAATGTCCATTTCAAAACTGAACATTTCCAGTTTTGCAGCTTGAACTTGAAATTTATGTCTCACTTGACTTGTCCTACTTAACAGTAGGAAAGCATAAAGGGGTATACCTTAAGGAGGTATCATGGTACAGTATATCTATCTATCTAACTGTCTGTCTATCTATCTATCTATCTATCTATCTATCCATCCATCTGTCTATCAGTCTACCTATCTCTCTATCTATCTTTCTATTTATCTGTCTATCTTTCTATTTATCTGTCTATCTATCTATCTTTCTGTTTATCTGTCTATCTATCTATCTTTCTTTCTATGTAATATAGATAGATAGATAGATGTATATTATTGTGGTAGGTGGGGGCACTCACCATCCACTCACTCAATGTAGTGCTGCTGTCGGGTGTTTGCCCTTTCCTCTCCTCCATCCTTCTTTCCTTCCATCCTCTTCTGTCTTTCTTTCCTTCATTCTTTCCTTGTCCTTCTGCCTACAGGTGATTTTGCACTCGCTCCTCTGTCTTTCTTTCCTTCATTCTTCCTCTTCCTTCTGCCTGTGGGTGACTCTACACTGAGTGACAAGCCAAATGGATCCTTTACACCAGGAAACCATTTACTACCCTGGGTGGTAACCATATAACCATATTTTGGCACCTGGTGGTCTAGTGGATAATTATTGCGCTCCAGTCAGATTGAGCCGGTGAATGTTTATATCCAAGGGATGGTTGAGTTGATTGCTCATGTAATGCCACTCAGGGATGAGTGAGGCTGGTCACTCTCATCTTAAATGTCAGGACCAACTGCCTAGCCCCGGTCTGCTACGCTCCTCATGGGGCAATGTAGGATTGGATGATAGATGATATATATATATATATATATATATATATATACACACATACAATACTGTATGTGTTGGATGCCAGGTGGTCTAGTGGGGTAAGCACTCCACCTGGGTGTGACCCATAAGCGCTGAAGTCTTGGGAGAGAGTGAAATTTGGTCATGTTCTGCTGCTTATGGTGGGTTACCATTTCCCTTGCCTTCGATGTCAAGATTGAGTAACCTAGCTTCAAGACCCTACTGTCCTGATGGGGCAGTACAGGATTAGGTGATGGATGAATGGATTATACTAGTTAAACGGATTCTAAACTTACTTTTTTGTTTGTGGTCAGTCTGCAACTGTGACCGTCAGGGCACAACGGAGGAGATCTGTGATAAGGAAACTGGTGCGTGCCTCTGCCAGCCTGGTTATGGTGGTGAGAGGTGTGACAGAAATGCTCCAGGATATTGGAGGTATCCAGATGCCTTAACATGTGGATGTCATGAGCGAGGTTCCTCGTCTTCAGTTTGTGATATGTCGGGTCAGTGTGCCTGTAACCCCGGCTTCTCAGGACGTGCATGTGACCAGTGTAGCCCAGGTTACTTCAACTTCCCTGAGTGCACTGCCTGTGACTGTGATCAGGCTGGCAGCTTTGGTGTTTCATGCGATGGTCAGGGACGCTGCCAGTGCAAGGAAAACTACAGTGGTACAAAATGTGATCAGTGTCAGGAAGGATACTACAATTTTCCACTCTGTGAAGGTAAGTTTTGGTGTTGGATATGCAATGTTCATTGTCTAAATCCTGCCTTTTGTACTTTGTATCATTTTCTTGTTACCTTTTTGTCCTCATTTCATTGAAAATGTATGTTGATGTGCTGGGAAGGATCTCCTGAACCACCCTTTATTGAATAGCAGTGTTTATTATTTGTGGCATTGAGGGGGGGGGGTGCAATTCACCTCTCATGCGACAAAGTGTTGTCTTGCAGCCGTGCAGATCATATGCCTTTCAGGACTTGTAAAATATGGCATGATTATGTATAGTAAAGCTACCCACCCACATCAGGCATGTACAAACCAGCTGCTACCATGCATACTTACATAATTTAATTGATGTTAGTGTACATATTTATTTTCTGTCCTGTTGTAACTTTTTATATTTTATTTGGCTGCAGTTATTTCTTTAATAATTGTTTTAGATTAATATTAATATGTGTTGATGCCCTTTCAGAGTGTAATTGTAACCCAGCTGGCGTACTGGAGACATTTGGTGGGTGTGGTGAAGCTCCCGTGGGTGAGCTGTGTCAGTGTAAGGAGCGTGTCACTGGGAGAATCTGTGACCGTTGCCGACCACTGTTTTGGAACCTGAGACCTGAGAATTCGCTTGGCTGTGAAGAGTGTGGCTGCCATCTTCCTGGAACCATAGGTGGACTGGCTACCTGTGACACACACACAGGCCAGTGTCAGTGCAAGCCAGGTGTTACCTCTCGTCGCTGTGACCGCTGCCGTGATGGGACATATGAACTGCGAGAGGACAATCTCTTTGGCTGCTCTGACTGTGGCTGCAATTCTGGGGGTTCTGTGGATAATGTGTGTGACAAACAAACAGGACAGTGCAGATGCCGCCCTCGTGTGACAGGTCTGCGTTGTGATGAACCATTGCAGCTTCACTACTTTCCAACTCTGTACCAACTCAAATATGAAGCAGAGGATGGCCTCACTCCTCAAAATACTCCTGTCCGGTAAGCACCAGCATACTGCTCAAGACATATCTATAATATATATATACAGTATATATATATATATATATATACTGTATATATATATATGTACTGTATATATAAATGTTGATATCCACAAGGAAAAGGAAACATGATATATCCTGAGCACTTTCATGTATTCACATCTTCAGGGAAGAGCAAAGTGAAGAAGTTGGAGAACACCAGTCATTTTTTATACACACAGTAGGAGAGGGAAAGTCCCAAGGGAGCTTACTAAGTCGCTGACAGAATCTACTGTTCTAAACTTACATCCTCATTTCTAGCTAAATAAATACAGTATTAAAATAAATAATATTTCATACATAAAACATAATTCTTGAAATACACACTTATGGATAACTATGAATTATATACTGTACTGTAAACGTATATATACAGTATATATATATATATATATATATATATATTTCACTAAGTTCCTGCACCTACTTATTTTTTATTTTTTATTTTTTTTTGCACATCAGATTTGGATACAGTGAGGATGTGTTTCCTGGGTACTCCTGGCGAGGATATGCAGTATTTTCAGACATACAGCGTGAAATAATCCAGGAGGTGTACATAGAGAAGCCATCTATCTACCGCATGGTGGTGTCCTACCACAATCCTGCCTCAAAGACTATTGTTGGCAGAATCAGGATCACACCAGACAACCCTGCGGACTCGGAACAGGTAGGGTTTGAATGCAGGGAATAAGTGAATGTTTGCCTTGTAAGTTGGATAGTGTCACTTATATATATTTATTCTTGCTGCACCTACATAATTTATTCAGCTTAGATGAAAGAGTACTTAGAACATACCGTATTGATAAGCATTATAGTGAAAGCAGGAGTCTCATACTAAGTCAATGCATGTCTTCTCAAGTGTCATTAATTTTTCCTCACAGTGGTGCTATAAATTTTGGAAAACAGGAAACCATCTTTATAAGTTGCAGTGAAACTTTGTTGGACAGTTTTTCTATAACCAACATATGAACTTTAATCCAGAAAGCGTTTTGAAAGGTAATTTAAAATACTGGTAAGTACACAGTATAGAGATAGTAAGAGCAGTGGCAACAAGAAATGATTGCCAGTTACATCAGATAATGTAGCTAGTTACGTTGTTTCATGTCTTTAACTCTCGCAGAAAGAGCCTGAGGATGTGGAATATATGTTGTCTCTGACCATTTTATTAGTCTTTGGAGGGTGTTATTCACCTTAGGGTGGATTTTTCTCACAGGACAGGCAATGTAACTTTAAGTGAAACAACTGTAAGTGAGACATGTTCAAGGGTGATGATTGAGGGTTTCAACTTAGGCAGAATTTTTCACATAGGACAAGCAAAATGTAATTTAAGAAAAGCAGCTTTAAGTGAGACATGTTCGAGGGTTGTGATTGAGGGGTTGAAAGCCCCTAAGAACACATGTTCTTGACTTCCAAGCAGTTTTGCATTGAATCAAGAGCACTATTATGTGAAAGAGTGTTAATTCATCAGCAGCTTAATAATGAAACAACTTTGAGTGAAACAGTTTTTAAGGACTAACTGTTGTGCATAATATTGAAACAGGAGGTGGAGGTGCACTTCACACCTACAGGTGGCCCTCGTCTTATGACTGTGGAGGCAGTCCCCGGCAACTTCCCTGTCCCTCTGGTCATGAATCCAGGACGTTGGTCTGTCAGCTTTGAGAACAGTCAGAACCTCTTCCTGGTAGGTATATTGTACTTGGTTTTATATTTTCACACTCTTTGTTGAATGTGAATGGAATAATCATAGTTTTAGTTTTCCCTCTACATGAGTTACAGTCAGTTTGATGTATAATACTTAATATTTCATACTGTATGCAGTAATTTGAGTACATCTGCCTTTGTTATGCATGGATTAGTTTGAAGGTGTATTTTGGAATTAATTGTAACCTGGGTTATTAATCATCACAATATGTGCTTGAAGCAGGTATATTCTATTGTGTGATGTGTTTGGGACAGACACTAAAGAGATTTTTAAACAGTCATGTACTTAAATTACAATTGCAGGGGTAGTGGTAGATGGTAGTGACCATTATCCACTTTCATGATTCAGTGTTGTCTACGTCTTCCTTTACCCTTATCATTTTATTCTCCCGTGACCTGCTCTTCTTCTCCTATTTCTCCCATCCTTCCTGTCACTCTTTGTTACTGTTCTTTCCACTCCAGGTGGCAACACACTTACTGACAATCCTGTTGGTTTCCTGTAACCCAGGCAGCCATTTTCATTGCTGGGTGGTAACCATATGATCAGGTAATGGAGTGATGTGAAGCCTACTCTGGCGCTTCATTTAAGTGGATGCAGACACAAATGCAGCATCCATCCAGGAACCAAATGTCCACATACTTCCCTGTAGCTTGGTGTGGTGGAGCGTTGTCTGCCACAAGGGAACACTGGTTCACCGTATGGGACAGCCCAGTAGGAGCAGTTGCTTTCCTGCAGTTAATGGGTCTACCCAGCCAGACAGACTGGGGTTGCTTAACAGCAACAGCAACTGCAGGGGTTGTTTTGGAGTGTGAAAATTATTCGTGGATATCTCGATTTGCAGGAGTTTATGTCCCCTAATCCTTGCGAATATGGATGGCCAACTGCGTGTGTACAGTAGCACCTTCCTCTATTTTTTTTTTTTTCTAATTTTTAGTCTTCAACTTTTCCCAACTTGCTGTCTTTACAGGACTACTTTGTGCTTTTGCCACTGGCATACTATGAGGGGACAGTTCTGACCAAAAATACATCAACACCGTGCCATGTGAGGGGTGGTCCTGATCTCTGCCTTCACTATGCTTACCCAGATGTCTTCCAGTACGATTATATCTATGGATCTGCAGGATTTCGCAGCTTTGGGGAAGAGCGTCGAGAAGTTGAGCTGTATGATGATTATGAGGTTAGGGGTTGTGATTTTTGTATTGTTGATCATTCAGTGTACATACTGTACTTTTGAAATACAAACCCACATCCTAGTTTCTGTTAGACCCATTGTATTCGTGTTCTTGTGGCTCTCCAAGCTTGTGGTTTTTGCTGATGGTTACAGTATATATACGGACTCATAATGATATGCAGTTGCTTAGTTTGCTTATTCAGTGTTTGTGGAAGAAAGCACAACTCTTCAATCTTATGACAATTTTTATATTTTTCACTTGCTATCTCCAGACAATTTTTTATTTAGTTTTGGGGGACTTTATCAGCTGGAGGGGTTGGACAGCCTTTATTAACCCCACTACAAGAGGTCTCATTTAACTGAGTAAAATATTTTGGAAGTAGCAAGAGTAAAACAAAAATTCCATATGTAGGGAAGAAGTTAAGGCAAATACAGTATATAAATATAATAAAAGCACATGACATTTGTTCAGTTTTGATCCACGATGTCAAAAATTTGGATTGGTTTAAATGTACTTGCCATAGGCCAGTGGGCATTATTCAAATAGGTAACCAAAGTATGCATTTATTCCAGTTTAACTCGACACATCATTTATTAATGGTGGGCTTTAATGTAAATGTAACATATTTGGTGTTCATGTCCTTTCATTAGTTTATTCACCATACTGCCAGATAATTTTATTCACTTCAGGGGAGAGTTTTAAATTAAGAAGTAGTAGAAATTGTAACCTTTTAACTATGATGGTTCATAAAGCTGACAGGTATCATCACGTGGTTGCAAAAATAAAATGGAAATGGCGTCACTGTGAATGATGGGTTACAGGTAATGGAAATGCAGTTTTTAACCCCCTGAATCCTGTGACATATTTTTTTAGTTTGTTCTTTCTGCCCCCAGATGATTTTTTTTATTTTGAAGAAGCCCATTGTAGTGACAGGGTTAGGAACACTATCCATGAACCTCATCAGAACTTGATTTCCCTCTCTAGGCCCAATAGAGTAATTTGAATGTAGCCAAAAGGGAATAGAAAAAAATCATCGTAAATCTGGTCTACTTAGTGCCATGCTGTAAGAGGTTCTTACCAGATATACCACCCATGTGTAATATATGGAATGTGTTTGTGATATATACAGTATATACCGATATATATATATACTGTATATATATATATATATATATATATATATATATATAGTAGAGGGGAGAGAGAGAGAGAGAGAGAGAGAGACTTAAAGTAGGGACTAACATAATTATGCTTATCCTTCAGTCCTGACAAAAAAAAAGAAAAAAAAAAGAAAAAGAAAAAGATCTCTTTGTAATACTTTGCCATCTCACTTCCATATCCAGTTTGTTTCAAGGAGAACCTGGTTTTGTAGTATTCATAAATATATCTGGATTAACAGGAACCTGTTAGTACTGTACCATGTTAATAAAATATATTAAATCCAATTGGTGTATTCTTTCTTAACAGGTTTTGGAATTGCTAGGAACACAACCAATGGCATACGTGAACCACAACCAGGCAGTAGTTCAGTATGAAATCATGTTGAAGAAGCCTGGCCGCCATGTCCTTCTCATCAACTACTTCACCCCCGAACCGACAACAACGACGAATGTGGTGATAGAGACATCAACGAGGAAGGGCCGTGAAAAGGGTCGGGCCATACTCTACGACTGCCAGTTCTCCACAGTCTGCCGCCAGGTGGTGACAGACCTAGATGGCAGAGTTGGTGTGTTCCATTTTGATAGCAACTTTGTCAGTTTGGCTGTTCAGGTAAGGAAAAATTAGGCAAGGCAAGGTATGAATTAGGCTGTTTGGTTAGGGTAGGTCATGTTAGATTATTTAAAGGTGTTAGGCAAATTTTAGTGTTCCCTACGTGTCAGCAAGTGGGTTGGCGGAGAGTTAATGCCCCTCCCTGTAAAACAATTAACTCAAAGATACACAGCCACCTCTTATGAGATTATGGCATCTTACTATAGATAGATAGATAGGTTACTTCTGATTAGGTTTGGGATATATTTGTATGTTTGTAATATAGCACCCAGTTTGCACACATGACATGATTGAGCTGCAGTGTTTTACCAGTCCTAAATGGCAGCTGATCCGTCGTGCAGGGGAAGTTCATTGGTTTGCAATTCAGCAAAGCAACACCCATAAACTTAGTACTATTTTTATATCTTGTTTTTATATTTGCGTATACATGTCCAAGGTGTTTAAAAATGTAAATATAAACCTGAACTCTGGAGTATTATTTACTGTTCACTTTTTCATGAAAACCACGATCATCATCCCACCACTTTATGAGGGGAGGGTGATGGGATCCAGAAAGCAAGGTGGAAAAAATGAAAATGAGGGATCTGCTCAGCATTGTGCCTAGTGAACTGAACCACACACTCATTCACGCACCATTCATGTCCCCAGAATCTTGGCTCTGCCGTACAGGCACACCTTGCATGCATATGTTCTTTAATACCTATGAGGCAGTGAGTCTAACAGCTATTTTTTTTTTTTTTTTATTGTTGTTATCCTGACCCCTTGTCCCACTTATATCTAGAGTAAGATAATATGCAAAAGCAAGGAAAGAAGTGAGATCTTTGTCAGCAGCATGCCCAGTGAAACAGGCCACACAATCATTCATGCTCTTGCAAGCCCCCAGAATCCTGGCTTAATCTCACAGGCTTAACTTTTTTTTTTTTTTTTTTTTTTTTTTTTTTTGAGATGCACTTCATATTAAAACTGTTCAAAGTGCATAATGCCAGACCTCATCATTGTGTACTGTATTCTGCAAAACAGTACGTGCTTTTTTTTCTCTCCCTGGTGATTTCAGGGTGAAACCGACACCAACATTGCCATAGACTCCATCATTGCTGTTCCATATAACGAGTGGCACCAGGATTTAGTTAGACCCCAGCGTCTTTGCACCCGGGAGAATGGCAAATGTGTTCATTCCTCCTACCTCACACCACCAGAGACAACAAAGGTACTCTCTTGTGCTTTAATGCTTTACTTACAGCCAGATTACTGTACTCCTTGAGGCATAACTGACCTACTTTGTTAGGGCTGATTATGTAAGTTTTAGTAGTTGTCATGTTGCCTCTTTTTTCTTTTCTCATTGATGTGACATTGATAGATTCGTGTTGCTCTGATTATCTCATACTGTATATTCATTTATTCATTGAGAATTTTTTCCTTAAATAGGTTAGTACCGTACCTATAATTTCCGTGCATTCTGCCCTCCACAGTTTGAGTTTGAGTCTAACCTTGAAGGAAAATTTGCCCCTACTGTCCCTGAGGGTGTGTTCAATGAGACCACTCTGGTGTACCTCAACCACTCTGATCCCATGGTTGATATCACTGGGAAGCTGAGTCGACCAGGCCAATATGTCTTCATTGTGCAGTACTTCCAACCTCAGTACCCAGGTTAGTGAGCAGATGTATTGAGAGTGAGTCCTTGGTACTGGAAAATATTGTACATTGTACGTCATTATTACTACTGTCAAAGTTACTGAATGTTTTAGGTACTAAATACATCATGGTGAACAGATTTTTTGCCTGACATCATTAGTGAATTATACCAACCTGGGCCTGTTGTGCCAGTTGTGCATAGGAAGGTACAGGTACCGAGTCCAGAGGCTTTCTGAGACTGTGACACATTGTTTGTTTTTAGTTTCAGCCGCCATTCATTTAATGACTCACATATGTTTTTTTCAGTACATTAGATGTGGGGCAAAGGAAATCTTGTTTGACTTTTCTCTCCCTAGTTATCTGGTCCTTCATGTGAAGAGGTCTCCTATAGTTCCACCCTGGGAGTAACCCGAGGTCAACCCTTGATGGTTATGTCAACTCTCCTTGCTGTGGCATCAGATGTAGGCTTCATACCTAGAGTTTAGCTCTAAGAACTGTGTGATTTGGAACTGTGGTTTGCTTTTTGCTTCTGTCTTTTCTAGATAACCAGAATATACTGAGGACTTGT
Organism: Coenobita brevimanus; assembly: GCF_032717465.1. NCBI lineage: Eukaryota > Metazoa > Arthropoda > Malacostraca > Decapoda > Coenobitidae > Coenobita > Coenobita brevimanus. The sequence goes on along the minus strand of NC_137063.1, from coordinate 2,634,410 downwards.
TTTTTGTTTTGTTTTGTTTATAAAGATGTCAGCCTTGGTCACCTAATGGCAGCTCTTCATGCTGTTTGATCTCTGGTAGCCTCTCTATTCAGTCCCTTATCCCTGAGGTCACACTTTATGACCTCATCCCAAGTCTTTTTCAGTCTCCCTCTTGCTACCCTTCCCCCAACATTAACACTTCTTACTTTCTGCATCCATTTATCATCCCCTGTCCTCACCACATGCCCAAACCATCTCAAAATACCCCTTCTTATCATAAAACCAATACTTTCTAGTCATATCCTACCTCTTAACTCTTCCATCGTAAACCTAGCCCCCCTCCCCCCCAAGCTTCACACTCAGGGATGCACTGCACATCCACCTAATCATTGCCATTTCTGTACATCTGAACATGTGAATATCCTCATCCTTTACAGCCCAGGTCTCACTGCCACACAGCATTACACTCCTAGTACATGTCGCATACAAAGATCCCTTAGCATGGAGGGAGAGCCCTCTCAGTGTCAGGAAAGACAACAGCTCCCTGAACTTCTAACAGCCACTCCTCACTCTAGTCACAGAGCTACCTCCAGCCCCACCTCCAGCACGTAACATGTCTCCCAAATATCAAAACTCTTTCGCACACTCAAGAGACTCATCAACAAGTTCAATCCTTTCACACCTTACAATATCCACAGGCTTTCCCCAACACACCTCACACATGAAATCAGCATTATCATGCAGTCTACCTCTAATACTGCTACATCTCTTATGCACCCACTTATCACAAACATTACACAAGATGGAATTACTTCCCATGCCCTTGTGGAAAATTGCACATGGCCACTCCCCCTCTTCTTTGACAGTATTGCCCCCAGCCCTAGATACCATCACTTTTGTTTTATTTGCATTTACTCTTAAGCCCTTGTGCCCCATACCCTCTCTCCACCTCCTAAATCCTTTCCCTGCTTCCCTTTCATTCTCAGGAATCAACACCCAATCATCAGCATACAACATCGCCCACAGGAGTCCATTTCTAAAGTCATATGCGAGGGCTTCAAGCACCATAATAAACAACAGGGGGCTCAAGACTGACCCCTGATGCACACCAACATTCACGCACAACCCCTCACTCAAAACTCCGTTCACCCTTGCCTAGGTGTGAGCACCCACATACATGGCCATAACCACCCTAACCAGCCACTCCTCAATCCCAAGCTTTCTCATTGCCCACTTCACCACTTCTCTAGGGACTCTGCCAAAGGCTTCTCCAAATCTATCTATCTATCCATCTATTGCCAGACGCCTCAATCCCGTTTGGGGTGGCCACAAACAAATCGCCTCCAAGTCGCCCTGTCCCCCGCCATTTCACTCCCCTGCTCCCAACTCACACCCCCTTCTCTCATATACCTCTCCACCCCATCTCTCCATCTCATCCTCGGCCTCCCCCTCCCTCTTTCCCCCTCCACCTCACTCACATACACTCTCTTCGTCAGTCCCTCACCCTCCATCCTCTCCACATGGCCAAACCACCTCAGTGTGTTCCTCATAACGCTTCCTATCACATCCACATCAACACCACAACGCTCCTTTATATCCTCATTCGTCAGCCTGTCTCTCCACGTTACTCCACAGGCTCCTCTTAAATAACTCATTTCCACTGCTCTCACTCTTGACTTGTGTCCTTCCAACAATGTCCAAGCTTCACTTCCGTACGTTAGAGTTGGTATCACAATACTGTCATGTAGTAACTTTTTCACTTCCATGCTCACTTCCCTGTTTCTTATCACTGCTTTCAAAGAACCAGCAACCTTTCTTCCCTGCTGTACCCTTTCAAGCACTTCACCCTCCAAACCTCCATCCTTACTCATCACACTACCCAAGTACTTAAACGTACTCACATTTTCCAATTCCTCACCATCCAACCTCGCTGTACATTCACTGACTTCACCTCTCTCAAAGACCATCACTTTACTCTTCCCTACATTCACCTTTAGATTCCGTTTCTTACACACTCTCCCAAACTCATCCACCAAGCCTTGCAGCTCCCCTTCGTCTTCACTCAACAACACAGTATCATCTGCAAACAACAGTACAGGGAGTTTCCAAACACTATCCTCTCTCACCAGGGCCACTCCAACATCCACTACCCTACCTTGTACCTCTTTTATTACCCCATCCATGTACAGATTGAACAACCATGGAGACATGACACATCCCTGTTTCAACCCAACTTTCAAAGAGAAAAATTCACTTAGTTCACCATCCACACGCACTGCAGCCTTCGCACCATCATACATACTCTTCACAGCATTCAACAACTTCCCATCTATTCCATATATTCTTAACACTTTCCACAATCCTAGTCTATCCACCCTGTCATATGCTTTCTCCAAATCCATGAAAGCCGCATACAACTTCTTTCCCTTCTCTAGAAACTTTTCCACTAAAGATCTGAGAATGAATATCTGATCTACACAACCTCTTCCCTTCCTAAAGCCTCCCTGTTCTTCTCCAACTAATTTCTCTGTTCTTTCTCTAACTCTGTCAATAAGTATCCTACCATATACTTTTCCTATTATACTAAGAAGACAAATGCCCCTATGATTACCACACACTTCTTTTTCCCCTTTTCCTTTGTACAAGGGAATAATTATACCTGACTTCCAATCCTCCGGGACTCTACCTTCCTCCCAGGCCAATCTGCACATCTTCCACATCCATTCTACTACTATCTCTCCCCCATGCTTCAGCATTTCACCACACACTCCATCAATTCCTGGGGCTTTCCCTGATTTAACTTTCTTCATTGCTTCCACAACTTCTATCCTACTGATTTCTCCAAATCAACGAAAACAAAGTACAGGCCCTTTTCTTTCCCGTATTTTTCCCGAAACTGTTGAACAATGAATATGGCATCAGTGGTCCCTTTGCCTGGCATAAACCCAAGCTGCATATCATCAATATTTACTCTTTCTCTAATCTTACCTTCTAGAACTCTCTCCATTACCTTCATTATCTGGCCCAAAAGCTTTATGCCTCTGTAATTTCCTCTTTCCATGGCATCACCCTTCCCCTTGTAAACATTTACAGTTACACACTTCAGCCAAATATCTGGGACAACACGCTCATATATAATAATATATATCAAGTCAGTGACTAACCCCACTCCTGTATCTCCTGAGGCTTCCAGCACTTCAGTAGTCATCCCAGACACACCTGCTGCCTTCCCCACCTGCATCTTGGCTGTTGCCCTACTCACAGTAACAGTGTCAATTAAAGGCCAAGGGCCAAACACTGGATCTGCTGGCTCCAAACCTTCCCTGTTGCAGTCAAACTCATTCAACAATCAGTTGTAATGCTCTCTCCAGGCATCTTTAATATCCCCACTGTTCGTCACTGCCTTTCCTTCATCATTCTTCACACACTGTTCATATATGATATCTCTATTCTCCCGCTTCATCTTAGTTGCCACCTTAAATATAGTTTTCCTTTCCCAACTGTTTAGGTTATCAAGTAAAAGTCATCGAGATTCAGACTTTGCCCTGTAAACCTCTCTTCTAGCCCTATGCTTGGCAGCCAAGTACTCCTCTTTGCTACCACCTTTTCTCCACTCCTGGAAAAGCCTTTTTTTCTTCATAACTGGTGCTTCTACACCCTCTTTCCATCACCAAGCTTCTTTATGTCTTGGGGGGGTTCCTTGTCCATCCACACACTGAATCACTTTAACTGCTGCTTCTACACCCTCTTCTCACCACCAAGCAACTTTATGTCTTCGGGGGGTCCCTTGTCCATCCACACACTGAATCAGTAACTGTCAAAAGGTTGTTCTTGAGGGCTTTCTACTGTTCATTAACACTTCTGTCAACGTCTCTCTGTTCAGCCACCACTCTGTTCATCTTGTTATAGAAGGCATCCCTTACTGCTTGGTTTTTCAACATCCATATTTTCCTCCTAGGTGTATAGGTCTCCTTTTTCATCACCTGATCCTTAAGCACCATGTCACATATCAGTAACTTCAGTTGCAGCACACACTCCTCGTGTCCTATAACTTTAACATCCCTCACCAGTCTCCTATCAGACTTTCCTACCATGAAATGCTGTAGCCTATCTGGCTACTATTTCCCCTAGACTCATATGTAATCAACCTACTCTCTCTCTTTTCCTAAAATGTATGTTGCACATGATCATGTTCATTGCCATCCCAAACTTGAGTATCCTCTCCCCTTCATCGTTCTTGTACCATATGCACATCCCCCGGGTACTCCTTCATATCCTTGAGCTGCTTCACCTACATGACCATTTAATTCCCCTCCCAAAACTACAATCTCATCATCCCCCATCCTACTTACTACGTGTATTAGGTCATCCCAGAATCTATCCTTCTCCATTTCATCCAAGCGTGTCTTGGAGCATATGCTGATATAAATGCAAACATAATCCTACTGAACAAAGTTTTCTCTGCTATTAGTCTTTCATTGATTCTCATTACATTTATGACATATTCCACCCATTTCTCCCCAGCCAACACTATTTATCTGATGTCCCAACAGAGAGTTAAGGGCAGAGCATTAGAGGCTTTCCATCCTCACTGCCATGTGGCCCCAGTAGTTTTCAAGCAGGCCTCTTAATCACTGCATGGCGACAGCATATTGCTCAACACATACTGTTGTTTTGATGCACAGCTAGGCCTCCACATTGCGACAACTCCATACACAGAACCACAGAGAGTGACTTGTGGTACATAGCTATCCTTTGCACCATAGTGACTACTGCTTAGTGCATAGTGAGCGTTGGCATGGCAGACAACTAGGTCTCAGGCATCATAGGGAACCCACAATATTTCCCAGCATGGGTACTGTGGTGCATAGCTGTATCCCAAGCGCCATTTTGTTTACAATGTGTAGAGCCAACGACATCCCAGGCACCATTCCCAAAGTCATTAACAAAGAATATGGGGGGAGTGCTGCAGGTCAGAACACCTCATAGTCCTTGCAGAGAGATTGCATGCTTCCTGTCATCCTCTTTTCTCTGTGCTGCAGTGCTGCAGGGTAACAACACATTTGCACCTTGGAGGCAGGGTACCTCAGGGGACCCTCTTCCATGGCAGTTCAGATGTCTCTTTCTTGATGTGACCCCTGTCCGCCATTGATTGTGACACAGTTTTGGCGTTTTACCAGTTTGAGGCTCCAGGAACATGTAGCTCAAGTTGAATGGCCACCATCACAGACCCCCTCGATTACTCACTGGTTGTCACAAGCAAGGCAAGGAAGCCAGGATAACATGGATATCTACCAAGCTGTGAGGTGCTTCTACCACAGTCCAGGAGATGCGTCTCTGTGCATAGCATGGAGTGTTCAACATAGCTAGAAGTGTTGGGAGGGTGGGGTGATTTGTCAAAATGTCAAGGAGCGCACCATGAGACAGAGTCAGTGAAAATGAAGAAGAACGGTGAGGTAGCATTGTCTGTGTACCCACTCCCTGTTGTCTAATGAGAGTGACAAGTCTGCATGGTAAAGGGACTCAGTCAGGTCCAGTTCATTGTACTACACATTCAAGCTTCCTCAGCCTGACATGACTCTGTCAGGAGGTTAATTACTTTAACTAACAGTCACTTATAATTGTTTGACCAGAAAAATCTACAAAAACGTACTAACGCTATGACAAGCTCTAGTTCATGCTCCTTGTAGTATGTATTAGTTTTTCTTATGTTGAGTAGTTCCTGCACATTATTCGGTTCAGACCCCAAGCTTTCTTCACATCTCCTTGCTTATTTTCACCATAAGTATGTCTTTCCCACTTCACTGAACATCACACATTCCACTCCAGGTATAGCATTGAGCAAGAACATGACTTAGCCTCCAACTCTGACAGGCTATGAAGATGAGAGATACAAAGGATGTTATGAGAACAGAATATTTTGTAGCAGATACTCAACTGTGTCTCCCGAGTTGCTAGGGATGGAAGTTGGAGGGTAACTTTAGTTCCTGTGTACTGTCTTTTTAGGTTGCCTTCAGACTTCTATACTTTCATTTTTTTCAGGTCTCACCTAGATTCTAGTTTGTATTTCTCTCCTGTTTTCATTGAGAGGGTCTACTAAGCTTGTACTTATTACAGTGTTTTCCCATTTTGGTGAAAAAGTGTATTCTTTTCCCTGTCTCCCATCTTCCCATGGATAAGCATCTTATACACTAGTGGTTCTGTTACCATATACTCCTGGCTTTACAGGCAGATCTTTTCATAGGGTAAAAAAAAATGTTTCCAGGAAGATAGAACCACTAGCGTAATTAATGTTCCCCACCCAGTGTCACCTCCTCCTTACTAATCTGGAGAAGGAATTTGATGCTGTGGGAATTACATTTTTTGTTCCCTTAGTGTCTGGGTACTGTATCCTTTTTTTACAGGTTGGGGGTTACCTTTATCACTAATGTAGCTGGGGGCGATGACCCTGTTGGGAATCCCCGGAGGTTTGAGGTGGTACTGTCAGTAAATTCTTGTTTTGTCTTGTTTTATAGGCAGCTGGAATCTGTCGCCTGTTGACACAGACAATATTATTGATCCACGGCCATCTTGATTACAGCTTATACACTAGTGGTTCTTTCTCCCTGTAAATAGACTTTCCACATTATTAACTGGTTCAGCTGGAAAGTTGCAGTTGTTTAACCCCTGTCAAGCTGATTCTTTGTAAGGAAGAGTTCATCACCAGTGGAAATTATACCTCATTTGAGGCTTGCGGTGTAGCGCTTGCAGGCCTTCATGGTGCCTCATATGAGGTCTGCAGCTCAGCAATGGTTAACTGTTCATTGTGAAACTCAGTTAATGCCACAATCATACTGTACTGTAGTTACCTTTAAATATGGAAGATATTTATGTAGTGTTAATCAATTTTTATATAATCTTTTTTTCAGGCTCCTTCCATTTAATATTAATCTTTCATTTCAACGTATTAAACTCTTTGACAGACAATGAGATGTACGCGATGATAGTTAGCAGCTGGGATGAAGGTTAGCTTAAACCATTGTGCTTGCTCTTGGCTCCATTAGAGTCACACTTCGTAGTTTTATGTGTTGCTGATCCTGCCATTATTTTTCTTTAGTACTATAATAGTTTTGTAGCTGTTCTTCTCTCTTTTGTGTTTCTCTGTTTTCCAGATTCTGTATAATTTCTGTATACTGTATTAGTTATAGTGAATAGCTTTTGGTTTTGTTGCATTTTAATATTTCTTCTGTAGCCTTTTGTATGTAATGTAGTAGATAGTTCATTCCTATTCTTTTGTAGCCTTTTCTCTTTATTGGGTTATTTTATACTTATTATTTTGTAGCCTTTTCCATTTACTGACTTGTTTCATCCTTATTCTTTTGTAGCCTTCTCCGTGTATGGGTTGTTAGTTATGTTAAGATTCATTTGTAGCCTGTTCTGAATGCTGGATGCTTATTTCTTATTATTTTCCTTATTAGTTGTGGTCATCTTTTGTCTATCTATCTATCTATAGCCCGACGCCCTAATCCCGCAAAGGGTGGCCGCAGACAAAACGCCTCCAAGTCACTCTGTCACCCACCATTTGACTCCCCTCCCCCCAGCTCACCCCCCCCTCCCTCATATACCTCTCAACTCCATCCCTCCACCTCATCCTCGGTCTACCCCTCCCTCTCCCTCCCTCCACCTCACCTACATACACCCTCTTAGTCAGTCTTTCATTCTCCATCCTCTCCACATGTCCAAACCACCTCAGTGTATTTCTCCTAATCTTTTCAACCACATCCACATCTACCCCACAACGTTCCTTCACTTCTTCATTCGTCAACCTGTCCCTCCACGTCACTCCACATGCTCCTCTCAAGTAACTCATTTCCACTGCTCTCACTCTTGACTTGTTCCCTTCTTGCAAGGTCCACGCCTCGCTTCCATACGTCAGGGTAGGGATCACAATACCATCATGCAGTGACTTCTTAACTTCCATACTCACCTCCCTATTTCTCATCACTGCTTTCAGTGTACCAACAACCTTCCTTCCCTGCTGTACCCTTTCATTTACTTCATCCCCCAAAGTTCCATCCTTACTCATCACACTACCCAAGTACTTGAATGCACTCACATTCTCCATATCCTCACCATCCAACCTCACTGCACACTCAGTGACTTCATTCCTCTCAAACACCATAACTTTACTTTTGTTTACATTAACTTTCAGCTTCCTCCTCCTACACACTGTCCCAAATTCATTCACCAAACCTTGCAACTCCCATTCATCTTCACTCAACAATACTATATCATCAGCAAACAGCAACACCGGAAACTTCCAAATCTCACCCTCATTCATTAGGGCCACCCCCACATCCACTGCCCTACCTTGAACCTCCTTTACAACCCCATCCATATATATATTAAACAGCCATGGAGACATTACACACCCCTGTTTCAGTCCCACATTGAGATCAAAGAACTCACTCAGCTCACCATCCACTCGCACCGTAGCCCTAGCTCCCTCATACATACTCTTCACAGCACTCAACAATTTCCCCTCCACTCCATATATTCTTAATACCTTCCACATACCTTGCCTATCTATTCTGTCATAAGCTTTCTCCAAGTCCATGAAGGCAGCATACACTTTCCTTCCCTTCTCTAGATACTTCTCCACTAAACATCTTAGAACAAATATCTGGTCTACACACCCTTTTCCCTTCCTAAATCCCCCTTGTTCTTCTCCAACTAGCTCCTCTGTCATATGCCTAACCCTATCAATGAGTATTCTACCATATATTTTACCAGTCACACTAAGAAGGCAAATACCCCTATGGTTACCACATACTTCTCTCTCCCCTTTTCCTTTGTACAGAGGAACAATTATACCTGATTTCCAGTCCTCTGGAACCCTTCCCTCTTCCCAAGCCAATCTACACAACTTCCATATCCACTCCACAACAATCTCACCCCCATACCTAAGCATTTCACCACACACTCCATCAATTCCTGGGGCCTTTCCCAGCTTAATCTTCTTCATCGCTTCCACTACTTCCGACCTACTGATCTCTTCCTCCCTCCTCTCATCTCTTCTTCTCCCAGCCATTCCCCAACCACTTATACTCACACTGCTCTCACTCTCTACATTCAACAGTATATATATAAATAGTATTGCATTGTATTTCTGTTTGTTTAGGTAGGTAGTACAGTACTGGTCAGTATGTGGATTGTTTCAACCACTTAGTGTTTGATGACACTTAAAAGATGGAAGTGAAAATTGTAAGTATTATAATACTCTTTGGTTTGGAATACTGAAGAAAAAAGTTACTGTAATGTAAGATATGAATTGAATATGTTGAATAAAGTAGGATGGTGGGCAGTGAATAATGGGAATAGGAATGGAGATATTTGAAGTATATGCCAAAAGAAGAATGTTTTCAGCAAACAACCTATTTTATTGGTGGGACATAGGTTTAGGATGGTAATTGGCTTGTCGGAGAGAAGTAGATGAAAAGTAGCAGGAAAACATTCATTCATTCATTCATTGCCAGACGCCATGTATCCCAAACGGGGTGGCCAAGGACTTAGAGTTAATTGTTTTACAGGGAGGGGCACTAATCCTCCACCAACCCCACTTGACACGTAGGGATGCCAACAGCATCTGGTGTTCCCAGGCGGTCACCCATCCAAGTACTAACCAGACCCAACGTTGCGTAACAATTATTATTAATGGAATGATAGTGATTTGTATGTGTGTGAAAGTTGAAAATGAGCAGAAAACATTATATTAGTGTTAGGCAGGTTGGGGCACCCAGCAAATACTTATTGTAGTACTACTCTCAGGTGACTCTCCACTGTGTGACTAGCCAAATAGTTTTCTGTAAGTCAGAAAACCATTTAACTTCGTTAGGTGGTAATGTGCACATATATTGTACATAAATATGATGCCATGCTTCCGCTTGAGGAATCTCAGCACAGTATTGAAGTTGGCCATAGCACAGCTGAAGTTTGCCAAGGACTGGGAGGTAAACTAAGCACCCAAACCAACCAATTACCTCCTAATAGTTGTAGGAAATTGTTGGGAAAAAAGAAATCTGAAGTATATAATAAGATCTGTAACAATATTAGAATACTTGAACTTTTCTTGAAGGAGAGAGAGAGAAAAAAAAACAGGTGTACCACTTACCGACCTGTTGGCTTCGTTGCTGGTAAAAAGATTAGAATTGGGATTTAGGGCAGGTATAATACTGTAAGGTCAGGATATAATGTGAGATAGGTTCCAAGAATGTTTGTGAAATATAATTTCATGTTATATAATTACAGTACATGTATTCCAGTGCAGAAAGTAGGGTTAGGTTCTGTGTGAGGCTGAAGAAGGTAACTAGGGTTAGGTTCTGTATGAGGCTGAAGAAAGTAGGGGTAGGTTTTGTGTGAGGCTGGAGAAAATGGGGTTAGGTTCTGTGTGAGGCTTGAGGAAGTAGGGTTAAGTTCTGCCTGAGGCTAAGAAAAGCTAATAAATTCATCTTATTGAGTTTATTTTCTGATGAAGAATAACACTTTTACTGACCACAGGACCAACTGAATAAAAGCAAGACTTGGGAATTCATAAGTAAACAACTGACGTAGCGATGCCATCCTGACTCTCTGTACAGAAAGAGAGAAACAGAAAAGAGTTACTCGTGCTGGGGAGTTTCTGGGGACATAATTATGCTAGAGGCGGGGCTGGAGCTAGCTCAGTAGCGTGGGTAAAAAGTGGTTGGAAGAAGTTTAGGGAGATGTTGCTGCTCATGACATTGAAAGGCTCTCTCTCTGTGCCAGGAGGTCTTTGTGTTCAGCATGTGTCAGGAGTGTAATGGTGTACAGTGCAGTAGTGAGACTTGGATTGGAAAGGAGGAGGATATTCATAAGCTCATATACAGAGATGAGAATGATTACATGGATTAGTAGTGCATCCTTGAGTGACAGGCGTAAGGGGGTTTAGGACTGTGAATGAAAAGTTGATAGGAAGGATGAGGCTTGGAAGTATTAATGTTATGATGAGAACGTGTAGACTGAGATGGCATGGAAAAGTGGAGAGGAGGTTAACAACTGGATGCAGGGGGTGAGAGATATGAACAGTGGGGGTGAAGTTGCGAGAGGCAGACTGAAAGAAACTTGGAAAGAGGTGGGACCTTTAGGATAAGGAACAGAATAAAGAAGCAGCTAAAGACTGAGCAGTGAGGACAGCCACCATTAGATGACCAAGGCTGATCTGTGCAAATGGATTTTTGGCAAAAAGTTATAATAAATTTTCTCTTCATACAAGGAGTGGTACAGGTAGGTTACTTTATAATTTGGTTCATGTTGTATATTATCTCCCATGCCTCAACAGTATAAAAATATGCATGAATAAAAAAAAAGCCCTTTTCTCTTTTTGACAGAGTTTGATGTTGATGTGTTGATCCAGAATGGTGAGTTCTACGAAGGATCATTGGTTGTCAACCACTGCCCGAGCCTGTCTGGCTGCCGCTCGCTTATCACACATGGTGATGGCAACTATGTCTTTGATATACAAGAGAACTTTGTTTTATCACTGAAGGTATGGTGTGTTATAATATGGTTGTCCTTGTTACTGTATATGCCAGAGATACATCTCAAAATATCACACTTTTTTCCACACATTTGGTGCTGTCATTTGAATGCAACAGGCAAATCAGCTTTACCATGCAGTTTTCTGGATATTCACTTTACCTTACAATATTCTAGATATTACTGAAATTTTGAAGTGGAAATATATCTGTAAATCATAAGGGACTAACAGCAAAAAAGAACATAACAAAGGTGAGTGTTAACACATAGTACCTGTTTCAAAAAGGGAAAAAAGAAGTATGTAGTAAATATGCCTATGTGTGTTTCTGATACTTACCATAACAGTATGTACTGTATATATTTAGTGGATACAAATTGTTGTAAAAGGGAAGATTAGGGTTTGCAAGTGAGGTGCCTGATACCGATTAGGATAAATCCCATAGGTTCTGTGCTTTCCTTATTGTGCTGTTTCTTTATCACACACTAGGATGTGTACCAGTTGTGTGCATTAACCAAGGGATCACTGTATACTTTACTGTAAATTGGAAATAGCAAGAATAATGCTTACAAATACATTGCTCAGTTCAAGGGGCTCTGAGGAAGTGTCTGTATTTTGTAGAAAGTAAGATGAAATGAACAGGTGAATTTTGTTGGTTTAAATCATATTGTATGAAATATTTTGTCCAGGAACCTAACCACAAGAGCCTGTGGGTTGATTATGTGCTGTTAGTACCAGTACAACAGTTCACCCATGAGATCCTGCATGAGCTGCCTGTCGACCGCACCGCTCAGTTCATCAGTCTCTGTGGCCATGACAACTTCAACCTTAATACCAACGAAACAGGTCAGACTATAATTGTGTACATACATACATACATACATACGTCATCTAATCCTGTGTTAGATAATATAACGTAATCCTTCTGTTTTCAGGATTCTGTCGTGATGCAGCTTTTGAAGTGACAACAGAGTATAACAGCGGGGCGATAGAGTGTCAGTGTGACTTCTACGGCTCTAGCAGCTTTGAATGTGAAAAGTTTGGTGGGCAGTGTCCATGCCTTCCTAACATTATTGGACGACGGTGCAATCTGTGTAAAACTGGTTACTATGGCTTTCCCGAGTGCCGGCCATGTTCCTGCCCCTCCACTGCCCTCTGCGACACAGTTACCGGTATGTCATTTTGTTCATTTGGAGCTACACACAAAGGAGAGAGGGAGATATATTGAACTTGAAAATGTGAGCCAGAATGTAAGGGAGCAGAGAGAGAGGATGTAGGGTGTTCGAGAGAGAGAGAGAACTGAGACAGAAGGTAAAAGAGAGGAGAGGAAATATAATAAGAGAAAGAGACAGGAAAAAAAAAAAAGAGAGTGTAAAAGAGGAAAAATTGAGGCTGTGCAAAAGAGAAGAAAAATAAGACACTGTAATAGAGAGGAGAGGAGAGAAACGAAACAGTGTCAGAGGGAGGAGAAAGTGATAAAATATACTGTATAAGAGAGACGAAAAATTAGACCGTATAAGAGAGGGACATAGTTATACTGTAAAGGAGAGGAGAAAAGTGAGGCACTGTATGAGAGATCAGAAAATTGAGAGAATGTAAGAGAAAGGCAAAGGGAGGTCAGATATCAGAAGTGAAGGTAGGACAAAACACTGGATAGCATAGGTGTAACTTATGTGTGGAATGGATAAGGGTTAGAAATGTGTGTTGGAGAGGAAGCAGATAGGAGATGGTTGGTGTGGATCCAAAGATGTCTAGATGAAGAAAAGATGAAATACTGTTTACTGGGATTTGAAACAAAATGTGTGAAGAACTTAGCAAAGAGAATAATTATAATAAAAGCAACTAGAAAGCACTCACAAAGTGCATATATACCTCTTCCATTGCCAATGAAATTTATTATTTGCTGTTGTAGTTCCTTTTTCCAGCCAGACACATACTTTTACAGTCTCACATAGTCGGTTACTTCTGTGGTCTTAGTCTGCTCTGTTACATATTGTCAGAGAATGCATACCTCTTCCAACTCCAGTAAAATTTACTATTTATTTCTGCATTTAGATCCATTTCCATATCCACCTCAAAATCTAATAAACTTTTTCATGACCCACTTCCCAATAGTACATCAGCTTTCATTGAAATCTGAAAGCAACTGTTTGGGATATCTGGTACACAAACAGACAATTTGACATGGTTGAATACATAAGTCTCCTTCCAGCTTTAATAACAGAGGTATATATTGCATTTAGAAGAAAAGTGAAAGTAAACTTGACTGTAAATAAGAGACTATTTGGAAGTAGGTGCTAAATGTAGTAATGAGTGTGGAAAAAAGTGGGAAAGCATAAGGATTGATATCAAAAGGGATGTGTATGGTATATGAACGATTATGTGGCCCATTTCATTGGGCATTAGTGTTGTTAGTTCTCCCATGCTCGTACTTTCTCCTTCCTTGCTTTTGGATCCTATTTCATCCCATCTTTTGGTGGAAAAAAGTTTCAGAATGATGATGGTAATGACTTTCCTTTTTGTGTATCCTACCCATCTCATTACTTATAAGTGAGAATTAAAGTTATTATGATGATTTTTAGAAAGGTTGTAAGACAGTGAAGATCTTAAGAAAGTGGAAGTTATCATTAAGTATTGGCATAATTTGTGTGGTATATAGATAAATTGAAGGTAGAATTTCATTATAGGAGAGAGTCATTGAGTGAGAGTAGTTTTAATAGAACATGGTACTAAAATGTCAGTTTATTAAGAGGAAATACGGACCCATTATGAAGAAGACAATTATTGTATTATCATGTGGGATGTCTCAGTTACATATACTTTACAATACTTACTTTTGTGTGACTTGCATTCAGGTGAGTGCATTTGTCCACCACGCGTTGAGGGTGAGCGCTGTGACCGTTGTGCCATTTACACCTACGGCTTTGACCCCATCATTGGCTGTGAGGAGTGCCAGTGTTCTCCGCTTGGGGTCCGGGCTGGCAATCTCCAGTGTGATCTGCAGTCGGGACAATGTGACTGCAAGGACTCTGTGGTTGGACGACGGTGAGGGATCCACCTTTTCTCTTGTTCATCTTTAAAATTGTTATTGTGAAGATATACAGTAGATATACCAGCCATTATTTTTATATACAGTAATGACTACAGAAAGTAACTGTGGTGTTTCTTTATTTATACGTGGAATTATCAGAGGATAGAAGTAGATTGATATGCTATGTATGAAGATGCATGTGGTAAGGTTAGTATCCCTTTTTTAACATTGCAGTCAATAGAATGGCTCCATTGTACAGGTATATGTGAAGTGAATTAATCCATCCATCCATCATCCAATCCTACATTGCCCCATGAGGAGCGTAGGAGCCCGGGGCTAAGCAGTTGGTCCCGGCATTTAAGATGAGAGTGAAAGTGAATTAAGAAAAGTAAAATTGTGTGGATAATTTTTCTTTGAGATTGAGCTAATAATTTCAAAGGTTTGAATGATGAGTGACATAACATGTGGCCCATTTCATTAGGCATTGAAGGTTCTCATGTAGTTCCTAAGCTTTTGTCTTTTCCTGTTCCTTTTTCTCAGTCCTACCCACCCCATGTTGTAGTGGAAAATAGGATGAGAATGGTGATAGTAATGATGGTATGGTTCTCCTGTACTGTGTATTCAGCGTTGGTCACTTGAAGAAACAGATACAGATACTGGTAGTTTTGGGTGTAGGTGTTGGGGGTATTGAGTGAAGAGAGACTGGAGCCTGACATTCTCTCTGCAGGACAAGCTTGGTACACTAGTGCTAAGAAGGTATCACTACTATCTGTACTGGGACACCATTGCATGCTAAGTCTTTCAGATTAGAGCCTTTGGTTGAGAATTCAGAGAGTTGTTTTGTGCTTAGTTCTGATGCAGTCTCAATTTACTGTTTACACTCTTGCTGAACCTCCACCTCCTCATCACCACTATCGTTGACACATCATACCAGTATCCTCAGAAGGGGTCTCTGGCTTCCTAGTGATATTTCACAACAGTCATGAACATCATTGAACCCAAATGCAGGAACTTGTTTTGTCATAACCAGCTGTGTTTGGAATACTGCATCAGTTGTCTGCCTTTCCCTCTTACTTTCATGTAGTGATACCTCTTGGATAAATTTGTGCCATCCATACTCAGCAGTTGCCCTCTAAACCTGAAAAAACCTTGGCCGGCAGGTGTATTCCTCACAGGAGTGTGGGGAACTGGGTTGGGATTATTGATGGATGGTGAAGTTAACAGGTTAATGTTGTTTTGTCTTTCTAAGATGTGAGCGTTGTGCTGCAGGCTATTGGTCATTCCCCTTCTGTCAGTTGTGCGA
Organism: Coenobita brevimanus; assembly: GCF_032717465.1. NCBI lineage: Eukaryota > Metazoa > Arthropoda > Malacostraca > Decapoda > Coenobitidae > Coenobita > Coenobita brevimanus. The sequence goes on along the minus strand of NC_137063.1, from coordinate 2,618,567 downwards.
CTGTGACTTACGGGGCACTGAGGCCGATATCTGCAGTCAGGTTAGTGCTTTAATTTTCTTTCATTCTTAAGAAATGGTGGATATACTTTAATTCCATGTGCTTATGATTTTACTTGTTTCTCTGTTTTCATTATTTTGCTGACTAGTTTAATTTATACTTTCCTATCCAGGAAGATGCCACCTGCTTCTGCAAGCAAAATGTACAAGGTCGTTCCTGTGATTCCTGCCAGTCTGGTTCTTACAATCTAGAAGAGACCAACCCCTTTGGCTGTACCAGGTGCTTCTGTTTTGGAAAATCTGAATATTGCTCCTCTGCTGATGTCTACTGGGATGAGGTTGTGGTAAGTCATTTATATTTACTGAGTACATTATTGTCCTCAACTGTATTTAGGCCCTTTTGCATTCAGTCATATGTCATTAACATCAGTGAACTGACAAATTACTATTTATAGTATGGTTGTTAGCTTTGAATTCAGGAAAACATGTAGATTAACTTATGTGTTTGCTGTTAAAGATGTGAAAGGGCTTCAAAAGAATACTGTGTATTCAGAGGATTTTTGCTCCTGAATTTTTCATTTTTATCAAGGATTTTCGGTGCTCTATGTTCAGTTTTGGTTGTGTGAGTATGAGAGAAGAATATGGGCATGCAAAGAAAGCATTTTCTGTCTCAAACTTGTAGGATCTTGAATTAGTAAACATTTATGTATCACTTGGCATACTGTTGATAGTTCTTCCTCATTTGTACCTTCTCCTTATTCTCTGGACCCTTCCTTGTTTTCATGATCCTTAGGTGGGAAAAAAGTTCTGGATGATGATACTTAAAGTCACTCATTCCCTTCTTCTAAAGTAAAGTAAGAAGTAAAGGAGAGGTCCCTCACAGAGAAGGAGAATAATCACAGAACTTTGTAGTATTTTGAAAGGTAGCATGGTATGCCGTATATCGAAGTAAGGAGGGTATTTAACCTCTTAACCCAATTACATCTTATTACTTTATTTATACCAGAGCCAGAAAATGTTAGGAGGTTTATGAGCGACTTTCATCATGATTAACCCGTGTAGCACTTTGCATCCTTTCTAATCTGCATATAATCATCAGGTGGCAGCAAAACTAAGATGTAAAATATGTGACAGGATTGAAAATTTTGGTTGATGGTGTTGCTCCAGGTAGTGTATAAGGCAAATAAAACTTTGGCAGTAAGAGAGAACATTTCAGTGATTATTGTACTAGTATGTCCCTGTGTTAGTCTCCCCACTGTTATGATGTAATCTTTATTTTTGGTATCTTCACATTGTTTTCTTCAGTTTTTGAGAGGCTTTTCAGACTTGAGAATTTAGATGTAGCCTTCATTAACCTCTTTTCTTATGAGAGGGGTTTTGGGCAAAATCATCTGGAGATAGCAAGAATACAGTAAAAAGGACATCTGATGGAAAGGGTTATGAACAGTTTGAGGTGTTGTTGTTGTGGTTTAAGGATGCAGAGCTTGGTTTGATGAATGTGGTTTGATATAGGGTCCATTTCCCTTTGCCATGCCCTGGCAGCTGTAAAATGTTACCATATGGTGTCTTTCATTTATGACTGTTTACATTCATACTACACCTAATAGTCTTTCTAGTTATCCTTGTGCACTGTCCTTTCATCTGGTTATTCAAGAAGAAGACAGTATATGCTGTGCTTAATAGAGAGGAGAAAAACATGAGTTAAAAAAAAGGAAGAGGATTAAGAGGTTTGACTGTTGAGCATGTAATGAGAAAGTAACAAAATCAGACACAAAAATTTGTCTTTTTCTCTCACATAGACTACCTTGATCAGTAGTATATTTGGCCCACAGTCATGAGTTCCTATGTTCAGTATCTTTTTGTTAGTTTCCTGCCTTCTTCATTAGATGGAAAGAGGGTCAGTTATATGTGACTGATGTTAATGATAATTCTCCTCTGCACAGGGTGACAAGAGGAAGTTTTTAATGATTTTTTTTTTTTTTTTATTTAAAGTTTTGGGTCATTGGTAAGTACAGTACTGTATGTTAATTGATGAGTGGTATATTATTTGTATGCTTTTATTGTATTGTATTGTCATTCAGAAGCAGTGATCTTTGTTGTTAGAATGCCATGTAAAAAAAATTCATCCATTCAGTCAATTAAATATTCTGTACAGGGTGATGATATGTCTGAGTGGAGTACAGTGGTGGCAGAACAAGTTCAACAGCAAGACCTGTCCGGCTATAGCTATTCGACACTCACACTCTCCTCACTGGCCAAACCCCCTGACCATTACCAAGGCCTGATACGGCAAGACCTGACAGGGGCTGAGGAATACCAGCCTGAAGGACAAGTTTTCTTCTCTGCCCCTCTTCCTTACCTTGGCAATCGTGTCACCTCCTATGGTGGTTACCTGCGCTACTCCCTTGTCTTTATTAAACACAGTGAAGGTAATCTGGTTTTACCAAAATAATGAAAAAGTGTAATTGATTTTGGTACTAATCGCTAGATGGTTTCTAAGTTTAGCAGTGGAAGTGGTTATGGATCTGTGTGATGAAAAGTTCATTTACAGTGTTGTTTCTGTGGAAATCTCAGTCTCTTCAGCCAGTAGACATGCTTAATTTTTTTCTGGCTAATTCCTAATGGTTTTCTTCACCATACAAGATCCTTTAGGTAGAAGAGGTATAGAGTATGTGGTAATATTTTTTTGCATGACCTATTTGATGATAAGGTGAGTGAAGCTAGTGAGGAATGGATTATTTTGCACCTGCCTTTGCAGACAGATCCAGGTTTGTGAATATCTGTGAACAGCAAGGCATGAAAGTGAATTTAGATAAGAGTAAAATTATAGTTTTTTAAAAGGAATATGACTCGCAGTGTGATATGTTGTTTGGTGAAGAAGAACAACCACAGCTGGAAATATTAAAACACAGAGTAGTAATTGACAGGAGAGGTGCATGTGTAAAGGAAGTGGAGGGTAGTACAGTTTGAGGATGAGAGTTGGCCCATGCAATGCAGATCTTGATATGAAAGGGAGGACAGGGCTTGGAGTTTACAAGATTTGTTGGAGCCCAGATTAATGTCTGGCAGAACCTGTGTGTGTCTGTGTGTGCATACATGTGTACATACATATTTGTGTGTGTGTGTGTGTGTGTGCATACATGTGTACATGCATATTTGTGTGTGTGTGTGTGCATACATGTGTACATACATATTTGTGTGTGTGTGTGTGTGCATACATGTGTTCATACATATTTGTGTGTGTGTGTGTGTGCATACATGTGTACATACATATTTGTGTGTGTGTGTGCATACATGTGTTCATACATATTTGTGTGTGTGTGTGTGTGTGTGTGTGTGTGTGTGTGTGTGTGTGTGTGTGTGTGTGTGAGAGAGTACATGTGTGCATGAGAGAGAGAGACAGACAGACAGACAGACAACAGAGAGAGAGAGAGAGAGAGAGTTTGCTGTGAAAACCTGGCAGGAGTTTCCCTGGGGGATCTAATCATCTGGCAGAAGCCACAATATTCAGTAATTCTAAATTGCATTCACTGTCATGATAGATATGAACCATTGCTGTACTGATGGTTTTTATTAATTTTGTCAGACTGGTCTTGTTCTGTATTGTGGAAACTTTTTTTTTTTTTTCCAGGTTCAGAGGTGGGTGGTCCTGATGTGGTGTTGACTGGAGGTGATTTCATCGCTCATTACTATTCATTTTTTGAGCCAGACTCTCCAGAAGAGTTTGTCAACGAAGTCAGATTAACAGAACATAACTTTAGAACTCCATCAGGTAAGGAACTGGTGGTTTTATGTTCCTCATGTTTATTGCTATATCTCAACTTTGACCTACAGTATGTGTGTTAGGACTGTTGGTTTTGGGTTCTAGACATTTTTTTCTGTAGGACATAAGGCTTGATGGAAGATTACAGTTGTGCCTTTGTACATTGGTGATTTGATTGGCTGCAGAAGGTATCTTTGAATATGTTCGCTGGGTAGTGGAAATGGCTAAAGCAGTATGAAGCAGAAGGTAAGGCATATATCAGAATACATGGTGAGTCATGAATAGGGTGGTTTGAGAAGTGGTAGAATATGTGTAGATCTGACATTTGCAGTAACGCAAATGCAGTATTGATGAAAACATGTGAGTAGGATAGTTAAGATATTAATGGCATGCATGGATCTGGAAAAAGTCTGTGGCAAGTGAGGAGGGAAGGATTTTGAAAGGGGCCATATCTTTCTTTATCTTCCATATTTTCCCACTTCAATATGCAGTATATCTGTCTATTTGTCTACCTGTCTGTTTACCTCTCTCTCTCTCTCTCTCTCTCTCTCTGTCTATCTATATATATAATGGTTTCAGAGTTAATGTTAATAATTGTTTAATTTCTTTAGAGTTGGGTTGAGTTGGATCCTTACACTGTGTATTTTTTATTTCATGATGGATTCAGGCATTCCAATGGAGCGAGAGGGGTTCATGATGCTGCTTCATAAACTGGATGCCATTCTGATCAGAGCCAACTACTGGAGCAGATCAATTGAAGCAAGGTACATTCCTCGTATGGTTTGTTTAAACCTTTGAATCTGTTGACATATTTTTTAGTACTGTATACTCTTACTACTTTCAATTTTCTTTTTTTCTTTTTTTTTCAGCATTAGAGACTTTTGAACTGGAGGGATGTGATATAGTCTTCATTAACCTTTTTACCATGAGAGGGCTGTCTTAAGTTGAATAAAATTGTCTAGTGGGAGTGAAACTAACAAAAAAAAATATATATATGTCTTTGGATTGATGGGGTTCATGTCTTCAGCCTAAAGGTGTCATTTTTAATTCTCTCTGGCTGTCCTGCTTAGGACAAACTTTACAGACTGGAGGAGTTAGATACTGCCTCCCTTAATTCTTCAGTGCAAAAGGTCTTCCATTCATTTTGTTTTGTTTCATTTATAAAGGCTTCAGCACACTTGCATGCGTCAGCTTGGTCAGTTAATGGTGGCACTCCATGCTGCTCGATATCTAGCAGCCTCTCTGTTTAATCACTTATTCCTAAAGTCACATTGTATGACTCTTTCCCATGTCTTTTTCAGTCTGTCTCTTGCAATCCTACCCTTAACATTCCTCCCTCACCCTCCACATCCATCCACTCCACATGCCCAAACCATCTCAGTCTTCCCATTCTCATCACAGCACAAACACACTGAAATCTCATCCCTCCTCTTAATTCTTCATTTACCATCATAACTTTCCCCAGGTTTGTCATTCATGGATGCAGAACACATCCATCTAATCTCTATCATATTAAATTATCATCTTTGCACATTTCAGTCTGGAAATATCCTCCTCCTTGTCTGTCAGAATCTCACTACCATACAGCATAATACTTAACACATGCTGCATACAAGGACCTCTTAGCATTTCACAAGGCAGCAGCTCCATGAACTTCCTCCAACCACTCCTACCCTAGCCACAGAATTAACTCCAGATACATTTACAGCACCTATCATGTCCCTCAAATAACAAAAGTCCTCCACACACTCAAGAGATTCTCCAGCAAGATCAGTCCATTCCCACCTCTCTGTATGTGCTTGCTCTCCCCTCCACAGCACTTACATGAAATCAGTTTTATTTTGCAGCCTACTTCCAATACCACTACATCTCACATGCACCAACTTATCACAAGTACTGCACAAGATGGAGTTACTTTCCACACCTTTGAGGCAAACTTCACATGCCTGCAATCCCTTTGCTTTGACAGTACTGTCACCAGCCCCAGATTTCATCACTCTAGTTTTATCCACAATTACTCTGAAATCTATATGCCCCATTCCATGTCTCCACTTCTTAAAGCTATCCTTCAGCTAATCTAGAGTCCATATTGTATCCCCTGGTAAGCTAACCATAAAAACTCACCCAAATTCAAACTAATTGGCAGGTGAACCAAAATGCCTATAGCTTGAGGTATCATTATGCCGAATATACTATATAGAATATTTGTTTATGAATATATAGCTGGTTGATTGATAAATCAGTAAGAGGTTAAATCAATAGACGACAGCAGGTCAGAGGTTCTTTATATCCCTCAACCCCTTCAGTATGACATAAAAATAGTAATACACAACTCTTTACTGTATAAGTTATACATAGCTTTGTTTTAAAGTATTTAGATACAGCTTTTGCTGCTTCCTTTTATATATTTCCTTTAGAAATCCAATGTGTCATTATAGAGTGAAATTTGCCATGTTACATTTTCTTCCCTCTTAACACTATCTCACTATCTTGGAGGACATAGGTCTCCCTTGGGCCCAAGCCCCAGGGATTGTCCCCAGTTCCTCAGCACTGACTCCAAGCCTTCCTTGTTCCAGCCAAACTTCTCATTCAGCAGTCAATTATAATACTTTCTCTAAGCATCCTTAATATCCTCATTATACAGTACACCACTACCCTTCCTTCATCATTCTTCATGCACTGCTCATCCATGATATTCCTGTTTTCCCTCTTCATCTGTTTAACCACCTTAAATACCACATTCCTCCTTTCAGCGTTATTTAGATTACCTAGTAATGTTCTTGAGACTCAGACTTTGTCCTGTGTACTTCCGTTCCAGCCCTTGATTTAGTAGCCAAGTATTTCTCTCTGTAATCGTTCCTTTTCCATTCCTGGAAAAGTTTTCTTTTCTCCTTAATTGTGGTTTCTACACTCTCATCCCACCACTATGTTACTGTGTGTCTTGATGGGCCCCTTGTCCATCCATTCTTTGAATCAATAACTTATTGTTCTTGAGAGCTCTTCACTGCTCATCAACACTTCTGTGTACAGCTCCCTGTTCAGCCACTGCTCTTCTCATCCTGCTGTAGAAGACATTCCATGCTGTTTGGTGTTTCAGCTTGCATTTTCCCTCCTGGGTGCATAGGAATTTATCTTTGGTACTGGGTTCTTTAATATCATGTCACATATCAGTAATTTGTGTTGTTACACATGCTTTTTTTCTAATAAAATTTTATGGATATAGCAAAGTGTATCTAAGAAACAAAAAAATAACCTGATTCTGGGACTAATGCCTTCACCCTGATGATGTCTTTTCTAAGCTGAGGGAACTCCTTTGAGGTTAGCAAGAATACAGTTTTAATGTGTGTCCATTGGGTGAAAGGGTTAGCAACCTCTTTGAAGTATGAGCTGTGATGGAGACTGTTCATTATTGTTAAGAAAGATCATAGTGCTGTCTTTAGACTGAATCATTTCGTTTTGTTTAATTTACAGTGGCTCAAGCATACTTTCATGCATCGGCCATGGTCACCTAATGGCAGCTCTCCATGCTGCTCTGTCTCTGGCAACCTCCCTGTTCAGTCCCTTATCGCAGGGGTCACAGTTTATGACCTCATCCCAGGTCTTTTTCAGTCTGCCTCACACAACTGTACCCCCAACGTTCACACTTCTCACTTTCTGCACCCAGTTGTCACCCCTCATCCTCTCCACATGCCCAAACCATCTCAATTTACTTTTCCTCTTCACAGCACCAATATACGTCAGTTCCATTCTTCCTCCTAACTCTTCCATTGTAAACCTAGCCCACCCAGGCCTTGCATTCAAGGATGCACTGCACATCCACCTAATCGTTGTCATTTCTGTTCATTTGAGCCTGCGAGTATCATCCTTTACTGCCCAGGTCTCATTACCATACAGCGTTACACTTCTAACACATGCCACATACAAAGATATGAATAGTATTCATTATTGTTAAGGAAGATCATACTATGAAGTGTTTAGGATGTTATACAAGATTATAGTTTGGTCATTAGACTGTGCAGCATGTTCATTATTTTTATGAAAGTGTAGAGGGAGCCTGGTGAGCTACTTGGTTAAGGCTTTGCAACCAGATGAGGACTGTAAAGGCTTAAGTGTGAGGGATGGGTAGAATTTATTGCTAATATAATGCCACTCAGAAGGGAAAGACTGAGCGACTGTAAAGGCTTAACTGTGAGGGATGGGTAGAATTTATTGCTAATATAGTGCCACTCAGAAGGGAAAGACTGAGCACTTTACTTCCTGATCCTTGTGCTCCCAATGAAGTGATATAGTGCTGTCATTAGGTTGTGGAGAGAGCAGAGTTATAGCGAAGCATCTCTCCCTTATAGGTTATCAAATGTCAGTATGGATGTGCCCACCTCAGACTGGAGAATACTAAATCCCAGGCCGGCCCTTTCTGTTGAGCTCTGCCAGTGTCCGGTCAATTACAAGGGTAAGGATTTTCCCACTTTTATACTTTCTACTTCAGTGTTTCTGGATCTGTTCTTACCTCATCCAAAATTGAGGGAAAAAAAAAAAAATGTCTTGATGATGATAGTGATAAGTCTAGGTGACAGACTTTGCTTTTTACAAGGTGCTGTATGTCATGAAGATCATGCAACAGTAGGTAAATCATGCAATATGATATTGATAAATTGAGAAATGTGGAATATCAATAGGCATTCAAGTTGCAGTAGAAATAAGTGTAGAAACAGATGTCATAATTGTTTTTGCTAGTGTTTGAGTCAGTTACGTAGTCTAGAGGTGAATGTGACATCTTGCTTTATATTAAGAAGATGCAGGTAAAGAATATGCAACAGTTGGTATTTTAGGAAGCTAAACAGATTATGTGTTATAAACTGGCTTTTTAAAAATCTTAATTGTTGGTATTAAATTTGATGTAGATTATAGAAAAGTTGCCTTTTAAAGCTCCATTGCTACCTTAGGAGTTTTGTGCCAAGTTTGCCAGTTTACAGTACCAGTTAAAAAAAAAAAAAAAAAAAAAGAGTATATCCCTGGTTAATAATAAGCATGACATCCTGTACTACTGTATATCAACAAGTGGTGACATGCCAGTAGTCCAGTCAATATTAATGAATGTTGAAGCAGGTGTTATAACTCAAAAGAAGGATTGGTTTAGACTCTCTCTCTCAATTTGTTTATCTGTAGCTGTTTATTTGTATGTCTGTTTATCTGTTTTTATCTGCCTTTCTATCTATACGTGTATTTATCCGTGTGTAAATGTACCAGGGTCTTCGTGTGAGGACTGTGCGCAGGGTTACTACCGTGCGCAGCGAGGACCTTACGGTGGCTACTGTGTCCCCTGTCAGTGCAATGGTCACTCCGACTCCTGTGACCCCGACACTGGCAGGTGCTTGGTGAGTTGACAAAAAGCTTGGTAACTGTAGTGGGTTTACTTTCACCAGACAGTAGTGTAAATTGCTACCTCTTCATAGTGAATGCTGGGCTGTTATAGGAGTTGGATAGTGAAATATGGTTCTGGCTGTGAAAAAACGTTAAGGAAATGATGTATGTATTACAGTAGTACTGTATTACACTGTCCCCAAATAACAAGCTAAGAGGGGATGGAAAGCTCTGTCAGTATGTTCAGAATGTCTGTAGCCACACAATAATTACTTCCACACAGGTACTTAGCCATAATTAAATAGAGTCAGAGTTCAAGCTGATATTCTCTCATTGTAAATCATATTGCATGAAATCGTTGATGAAAACAGTCTGGTGGTAGGAAGAATAAATAAGAAGATACAATCCCTGACTGAAGGAGTTAACCCATCCAGCCCAGGGACAGTTTTTTTCTTTTCCATATTGATATTTCAGACAGATATTTAAAAATGCCACCATTTTGTTCTTTCATATCCTGACAGAATTGTCGTCACAACACAGTGGGTGATCACTGTGAGCTGTGTGCACCAGGTTACCATGGTGAGGCCACTAAGGGCACACCTTATGACTGCCTCATATGTGCCTGTCCACTTCCTTCAATCACCAATAAGTGAGTATGCTGCGGGATGTTGTACAATGGCACAAGCAGTTTGCCACAGTAACACCCCATGTTCACCATTGTGTAGTATGTGAGAGAGTGTGTGGACCCTGAAATCCTGGAGTAAAGATAACTCCCTCAGCCTGAAGATATTGTTTCTGTTTTCATCAACATATGAGCAAACAGTTGTATTCAGCTTAAGAAAGATCTCTCATATTGGAGAGGTTCAAGATGGGTCCCTTCAGTCTCTTTACTTCAAGAAAGTGTCTAGGGATATCTAAAATGAAATTACAGAATTCTTGGGCTGAAGGGATAAATTATGGTAGTATGAGGAGGTTCTATGCATTATCACCATGGTTCTCAAGAGGAGCTTTCATGTGATGGCACTGTGACCCTGGGTGCAGCTGCTGCAGCTTCCACCTGGGAGCTAAATCTCCTCATATTTCCCACCTTGCACGTGGAAAGACACTTGAATGACTTAGGCGAGGCATTGTCTTCCATTACGGGTTGCTGGTTCTGTGCATGGTGTACAGTACGTTCCATACCCAGCCTTTAGGACAGCCCTATAGAAGAAGTTGCTTACCTGTGGTCAGTGGATCTGTTCATCTAGACAAACTGGGGTTAAACAACAACAACAGTAACAATAAAACCATGACCCATTTTAACACATCTGACAAGTTTCAGTATCCAGTCATTATTGTTTAAGACAGAATTACAGGTGCTAATAAATATAGGTAGTTACATGGAACGGGCTATTCCCACCCATAAAGGCGGGAATTTTTTGCGTGACCATAACTTCTAAACGGACGCAAGCATTTTTTCCAGATAGTGGAAAAAAATGTACAAATAAAGGTTTGGAACAGCCAGATGACAGCATCTGGGCAATGGATAATCCAGGTAGTGGTCATCTGGATAATTGATAGATTACTGTATTCCAAAATATCAGTTTTTTCCATCCAACAGATATAAATAATTCAGTTTTATAGGCAGTAATGGAACTTTGTTAGTTAATTGTTCTGTACTGTACAGATACTGTAAATTGGTAACAGAAATAATGTATAAAAACAGGAGCTCATGATGAGGACTTACTATAATTCTTTGTGTTTCTGAACTTATGTTTGTTTTCCCTACTTAGCTGTATTGCTGAAAGCAATGACTTCCTAGATGATGGTTGTTTGATAGTGATACATTAGTTCTTTGTATGTTTTTATTTCTAAACCTCTCATCATTTTCCTCACACAATATTTTTACTGACAGTTGTGACCATTTTCATGATGAGTTTTCTGTGTGTTAATTTTTTCATACATTTCTCTCTCTAACCCTGTGTTCTTTTTCCCATTACAGTTTTGTTGAGAGCTGCAGCTTCTGAGGTGGATACTCATTACAGTAATTCTTTTATGTTTCTCATTATAAACCTGTGTTTTATTCCCATGACAGTTTTGCTGAGAGCTGTGACTTCCTGGATGATGGGTACTCAATACTGTGTGACTGCCAAGTGGGTTATATTGGGGAGCGATGTGAGCGCTGTGCTACGGGATACTATGGCCAGCCTGAAGTCCTGGGTGAGTAAACTGGCATCGCTTGTGATGGTCAGAAATATTTTTTTCACTACAGGAGTATTTGGTTTCTAACCCTGTTAGACTAAGGATATTGTATTTAATACAATATATTCATGGTATTTCATGTTCTTATCAAATGATTTTGGTAATCTAAAGGGAGTCCCCCTGTTGTGAAACTGTTAACGAAGGTTACTTTTAAGCCATGCTTTTTGAATAATGTCTTCATAGCTGAATTAAATCATCAGAACACCCTATATACATCTTGGTTGACATGTATTTTATGCCTCGTTCCATCTGGCCTAGACTTGAGTTGCTACACCTGTAAGGGGTATAGACAGTTGTCATTTTGAATTAAGGAAGTGGTCTGTAATTTCACATTTTTTCTGTACAATTGGTATGGGGGAACTGCCACATCAGCCATACAGGAAGCAGTGGAACTTTAACCCCTTCACTGTTACTGAGACTATGTAATACCTAAGTTGTTGTTGCTGCCTCCAAATGACTCTTCTGCTTATGAAATGTCTCTTATATTGAAGGATTTAATGAAGCATGTGTCTGACCCCCTGCAGTTTCCAAAGGCTTTCCAAAGGAGAATAAAAGCAACTGGTGGTAGTAGGGGTAAAACAGGTCATATCCTCTGGCCAAAGGGGTTAATATGCAATGTTCATGTAATTTACTATGCACTTATTTGCAAAAACAACATTAAAAAAGGTGAATTCAAACAAGGACTTACTGTATTGTAGAACTGGCTGTTTACCCATTCATTTATTTGTTCATTCATTGATTCATTCATTATTCATATATCATGTCTTGATAGTGTCCACCCATGCCATCACACTCCCTGACAACCCTTAACCACCTTGGTAGGATGATGTCTTTTGTACTGTACTTTATTCCTGCTGTTTCCAGATGATTTAAGTCAGCTAAGGGGAGACCTCTCGTAGTGAAGGGGTTAACAAATGAAGTACTGTATCCAGCTCTCCATTTTGAAAAGTCTATCTTCAGGTGGATAAAAGAATCAGGAGACAGCAAGCATAAAATAACAATTATGTCCTGAGGTTGAAGGAGCTAAGTTGAATAATCCAACCTTCACACACAGGTGACATGTGTCGTCCATGCCAATGCAATAACAACATTGATCCCTATGACCCGTATGGCTGCGATGACATAACGGGCCAGTGCCTTTCCTGCCTCAATAATACCTATGGAGAGTCTTGTGAGCGCTGTGCACCTGGATACTATGGGGATGCCATTACACTCAAGAACTGTGAACGTAAGTGGTTGAATACTTATTACTGTAGTGACGCTTTTTTGAGCAATATATGATATTGAGGGAGGTGGCTATAGCACCAGCTGAAAAGGAACAGTGTTCTTGAGGCTTATGGAAAGTTGGTGACTGGGAGAGCTGGGGTTCCTGGTGAATGTACTGTCCATTTTATGGAGGTTGTCTTGTAGGGCATAGACGCATATATCCTTTTTACTTTCCCTCTGACAAATATAAGACAACCTTGACTGAATTATGCCTGGTCTAGTATTGTCCACAAGGAGGTGACTTTCGGAAGTTGGAGGCATTATTGCCTGTACCATGTGAGAGAAATGAGGTATGTCAGTTTAATCTCGCAAGCTCATGCCACTTTAGAAACCAGTCCAGCATGTTGCCGTTGGTCCAGTCACCTCCATCTCCTGCGGGCCTTGTGTACGTAAAAGTGTTTGGGTGTACTGTAGTGCAATTACTGCTTCACAACCATGATGTCAGTTTCTGTTTTGATTTTGCCACCACCAGGTGACTTATTCAGGTTAGGAAGGCTCTCTTTCAGTGCTGGGATTAGAAGCAGTCTCCATCAGTCCTTTCAATAGTGGCATTCATTATATGGTTTTTGCCTCCACCAAATGATTTTATTAATATTGAAAGGTCCTCTCTTTTGGATAGGATTAATGCAGTCTCCTTGAGTAGTTGAGGGGCTCATTTAATCAGCTTCCTGACTTCTCTGTTATTTCATGGAAGTGAGCCAATGGTTTGAGTCCTAACACATGTAGCTTTTTACCAGAACTGCAGTCTTTAGATGGCTGTGCATAGTGACATCATGTATAGTGTGTGACAGAACAGGATGGAATAACCTTGTACACTAGTTGAAGTGCTCTCTCCCAGATTTGCAAATTTTCTCTCAGTAGACATTCCTCTTGATTAGAGAAGGCCTAGATGTCAGAGGTGGAAGTCAGATATCTGTCTTCCATTCAGGCCTGCAGAGGAGAGTGTGACCAAGTAAAATGGGGAGGATAGTGAACTGGGTTTGGATGTTGAGAGGTGAGTCAGGAGGCTAAGGACACATGTGGCCTTGATCATCAGTGTTATGAGTGACAGTCTAGGATGTGTCTGCTTTGTGTCATGATGGTGCTTTGAGGCAGATACACAACAGCTATCATATTTCTGTATGGGGCACAAACAGTATGAAGAGAGCGATACTTCAAATGCAGACCTGTGGAGTGGTGGGAAACTGAGGCAGAGAAAGTTGTTGATTTTGTCTTTGCCAGTTGTAAGTCAAGAGAGGAAAACAGGCAGTTCTGAAATGAATTAATTGAGGAAACATCTCATCTCTTCTTCAGTCAAGTTATCTTTAGAGGGGATGAAAAACTGACAGTCATCCACGTGGGTCTGGGACCTGGTGGGACGGAAATTAGTAGTATATCATGATGACTGTAATTGGTGACGGGATGCTGTGATGATGGAGAATTATCTGTGTGGACTTTGTTCTTGTGGTTTGATGACCTAGCTAAAAAAGCATTAAGGGAAATGACTTCTGAGGTCAGAGGTTAAAAGCTTGTGGCTTGGACATAAATACCTGTGGAATGGTGCAGTGGATGTATGTGATGGGGTCTGAGGGTGGGAGGAGGTATGGAATGCTAAGAAGTGGATGGCTAAATATGATAAGTGAATGTGTGACAAAATGAGGTATAGCAGTTGAGAAGCAAAAAATTGTCAAAGGATAGAGCTTGATGGATGGAGTACTGTATGTATAGAAATGAGTATGTCAGTGGTTGAACTGCTTTTATAAATTTTTTACCTGTTGGTGAATTAAGTGATGTATCCCAAAGTGACTCTAAAAAAGGAAAACCAAAAGGTTACCATATATGGATGGTTTGCATGTGAGGAGGTATGTAGAAATTGAAGCCCCAAATGATGACTGGATGGTTGTGTGACCTGTTTCACTTGGCAGTTTTAGTGAGAGTTATACTTTTATCCATTCGTTTTGCATTTTCTAAATTCTGTCCATCCCATTTATCAGTGAAAGTGATGATGATGATGATGATGATGGTGATAAAGAACATATTTGTTATTAATGAGCCTGGGATTGATAAAATATTATTGATATGAGGGACTGGTGTAAACAGGAAGGTGGCAATAATATCTATATTTGCCAGTATTAGTTTGGCACCCAACCTTCCTCACACTGAAATGCCTGTGTCTTTCTCCACATTTTCTTTTCTTTTTTCCAACTGTTTGAGCTTGACCAGATATCATCAGTCATTCATCAGTACAAAAATAACAATTTTCAGTCAGGAAGTGATTTAGTGTAAAGGTGAGATAATTCTAAGTACTGGTATGTATCTATTTTAAGAATGATGTCTTATCATAGATAACAAGGTATAATTTTAACTAAGATGGCAGTAAGATACTAGTCATAGAGACAGAGTGATGGTTGTATCCCAGAGAGAGTTGAAGGCCAAAAGTGGGTGGAGCAGGTAGGTGATATATTTTTGGCACCAGAAGTGAAGCCTGTGCCAGCAAACACCCTCTCACCATTAACTTGATGCCAAGATGCCAACTAGATCAATATCTCTCCTTAACTCATTTTATTTAGTTATCAGTGAAATATTAATGAATACTAAATTCCTACTCAGTATTATAAATATTTTTGTATGTCTTTCCAGTAGACTTATGAAACAAAATATTTTTGAGTGTCCATGTTATATATATATATTTAATAATTGTAACTGTAAGTAGGCTTAGCTTGCTTAGTGTGTTGTCTGCCAGTGATGTGAGCTGAGCAGCAGCAGCAGCATGATGCTGCACTGCCCCATTGTTTTATTATTACATCTTGTGGTGTCTGTCGTGGGTCAGCAGTCATCTTCTGACACCTCACGTGCTCGCTATGGAACCTTTCAAATCTGCTGTGTGTCTGGTCCCGCAACTATAAACTGGCCCAGTAGAGTAACCTATGCCACACCACGAACCTCTTCCTCAACGGATGAATATAGAAGGCAGTATGGAAGCCATGCTACTGACACAAGGTACCAGAGTGGTTACCATGCATCATCTGCAAGTACTCGCTCAGGAACTTCTAGGACTTCAGGTACTCTTGGATACCTAACCACAAGACAGCAGGAAAGACAAAGAAGTTACTATGGAAGACGTTCGCAGGGGGACTCAAGAGGTAGTGAGACTATTGGCCGAATATACATCTCAACTTCACCGTCCACTACTGCACCACCCCATGTTGAGTCTTCCACAGGCCTCACACACTATGGAACCCTACAAAGCAGTAGGGGTCAAGAAAGGGCCAGATGGAGGGGAAGAGTTAGACAACCTCAAGCATCTGGGAGAAGTGGAGGGCGTACTGCAGGAGAAGGCTTTGGACAGGCTTATTTGAATTGGACAGAGTTTGGTGTAGGTGAGGAAATATAGGATGAGTCAGGGATATATATGTATTATATTGATTTTAACATATTAAGAATCAAAGCATTATTAGTTTGTGATACAGATTATATATATATATATATATATATATATATATATATATATATATATATATATATATATATATATATATATATATATATATATATATATATATATATATATATATATATATATATATATGTATATATATATATATATATATATATATATATATATATATATATATATATATAGATAGATAGATATACTGTATATATATATAGATATATATATAGATATATATAGATAGATAGATAGATAGATATATATTTATATTTTTTTTATATATATATATTTTTTCAGTTACAGCAGTTAATGTTGTTCCCTGTTACACAGTGAACAAAGCTCATTACACCTGGTTGATTTGTGAAATGCATCCTACCAAACTAAATAAAGTGGTAACATTGGTATGTCTGGCAGCTGAATGATTAAAAAATAACATACATCCTGTACTTTACATTGTGTCATAATTTTCTCAAATTTCCAGGGTGCTCATGTGATGAATGTGGAACACGGAACTGTCAGCACTTCACAGGCGTATGCGAATGCTTTGAGAATGTAGTGGGGAGCCAGTGTGACCGCTGTGCCCGAGACCACTGGGGATTTGAATCATGCCAGGTGAGTGTGGGATCAGGGAAGGGTAGATGGAGAAAGTTGTGTGGAATGGTACAGTACTGTAAAGTTATAGAAAATGGAGGACAGAGAAGCCAACAAGATAAGCTAGGGGAAGCATAGTAGGCATCTTTTTGAGTATTAATGGCAATATCGACATATACAGTAGTTAATTTTCACTGAAAGTCTCTATTTTGTATACCTTTTGGTTTTTACTCCATGATACTTTACTGCAGGATAATTGACAAGTAAACTCTCCATGTTACCTATAGAGCTGATTTTTTCCTTTTCCCCTGAGTTACAATATCAGCTGTTTGGAAGAGTTTGTGGTATTTTGAAACACAGCTTTTACTTATATAATGAGGAGTGATTTTTTTATATATAAATGTTGATGATATTACTAGTATTGGGAACACCACATATAAAAAATTGTAATAGCTCAGGTGAATAATGGAATGTGGTGTAGTAAGCTTTGGAAATCATGGAATAAAGATGGATGTTGGTGGAAAAAGGAGTGAAGAAAGGTACTGTTAATGTCTAGATGGTGGATGATAGCAGTGGATGATAACACCGGGCAGTCCATTTTTAGCGGAAAACAGCCTGAAATAAGCAATTCTGAATAGTGTACTGTACTATATTCCATGCCTGCTATCTTATCTGAAGATTCATGCCTTCTCCCCACATTCACCTTTAATTGGCTCAGGTAACTTTATTCTTATTGATATAATGGTAATCATTGTCACACAGTATGTTCATAATTATTTTTGAATTTCACACTGGCCGTCCATGAGTCATTTTGGCTCTGGTCAAGTTGGCTGGCTTTGAGTATAGTGATGATCTCAACTTCACTGTAGTATAGGAGTTACTGAATATATATTTTTAAGATAAACAACATAATTTTATTTGAGCTTCAATATGATTTTTAAAATAATTGAAAAGAAAAGCTGTAACATATCCTTGACTTTATCCTGCATCTGTTTCAAGTCTTCTTCATTTTAGTCTTGATGCCACCAGATGGTATTATTCAGTTTAGGAGATATCACCTTGTACTGGACAGAATTGCTTGATGGAAAATTTTTCTAATATCTTGTCAGTGAGATGTCTTTGCTGAGTTGATATAGCCCAGTCATAGCCAGAATAAAACAGAAAACAAGTCCATACTGAAGGAGTTAAAGTGATTTTGGATTAATGCTCTTTTTTTTTTTTTTTTAAATACCATTCATGTGTAGTGTTGTGTGAGAAAGTTTTGCACTACACTTCTTTAAGCCTTTGGAGAGAGCAGAGGACTTCTTGGATATGGTTAAGCAAAATATATAAGAGACTTAGCTCAGACTGCTTGTCACTTAACAGCTTCACTACAATGTGATGGCATATTAGCTCAGTTTATTTTTATTACCTCTAGGTTATTTTATGTAAATTAGGAAGAATCTCTAGGGCTGAAGGGATCAGTGAAGGCCATATCTAACCTCTTGTGAAAAATCTCTTCCTAAAGAGAATAAAATCACATGGAGTTAGCAGGACTTAGATAAAAAATACCTCATGAAGCTGGAGAGGTCAACATTATTTCTTGTGGACATTGCAGGGATGTCAGCCATGCCAGTGTGGCCTGGCATCATACAGCAGCCAGTGTGATGAGGGGACAGGACAGTGCCAGTGCCAGGAGGGTGTTACTGGCCAGCGCTGCGACCATTGTAAACCCGGCTACTGGAACTACACTGCATATGGCTGCCAAGGTAACAACTCCTCTTACTCATAGTAGTATACAAGTACTAGTTCCTGTATGTATTAGTCGTGGACTGAAAGTTATCAAGACTTTTCATTATGATGAAGAACACAACGGTGAAGAATTATTTTCAAAACCCAGTGAAAGAGTTTCATGTTGTAAAGTTTCATAAATCTTCAATGAAAAGGTGAAGTGATATTCTTGTCTGTAACTCCGCTTGAAGGATCAGAGTAATCTTCCAGAACACTGATGTATACTGGTTGCCATGTTTGTTCATAAGACCCTGGTATTATTAGAATTCATATCTATAGGAAAACATTTGATTACAGACGTGGACTCACAATCAAATGTATGAATAATTCCCTTTTCTTAGCTGTGAATTGTTTGTGTGGGAAGTACAGAAGAAGGTGAGTCCATAACCTTCCCATGTTTTTTGTCCTTCCTGCATAAACTAATCATAGTTACAGGAGGGAAAAGATTGTAAGTTTTTTGTGAATTGGACTCCAGTAATGCTTTTCCTGGTTGTATCGGTCAGAGTGCACTTGCCGTGAAGGGTTCAGCGTGGGTGTTGGCTGTGACCCGCGCACTGGCCAGTGTCAGTGTTTGCCAGGTGTGGTGGGAGCAAACTGTGACCACTGCCCATATAGGTGAGTGACACATATATTTGGTTTAAGGTGTTTGTGCATAAATTTGATTAATTGTATAATTTTCACTTAATGGAAGTGCAGAATTAAGGGTAATGTTTTTATAATACCCATCATATATTATAAATCTCCAAGTATTGGTTCCTCAAGCCAAGTCTGAACTAATGACTCAAGGATAAAGATATGGAAAATGTAGCAAAATGTGTCCAAAATTTGTAACAAAGAAAACTGGAGATGAAATGGGGTGTATCCTCATGATGGTGGAAATACCACTCAGTTTCATCATACACTGAAGGTGCAGTGTGCTTCATTGTTAAATGAATGAATTCCTGTGTTTAAAGCAGTACAATTTATTTGCCATTTATGTAATCTTCATTGCAGATATTTATAGTGTTCACTTGTGTATCAGGTGGGTGCTGATTGATGGCTATGGGTGTCAGGAATGTGAGCATTGTGTACACTCTCTCTTGGACACCACTGATGAAATTGCCTTACTCCTCCAGGCAACCATTAATGAATTTGAGGTATGTATATCACTCCACTAACCTTCTTTGTGTGTGTATGTGTGCGTGTGTGCGTGCATGCATGCATGAGTGTGTGTGTGTGTGTGTGAGAGAGAGTGTGATTACTAATGCAAAAATCTTAGGACTGCTTCCTTCTGTGGTTTATTAACAGGTCATTAAGCCCTCTCACTTTATCTCATAGCTGCAAGTGTGCAAATGTGTGTGAAATGTTTTCAGTTCTGCACAGTCTGCTGATATTGTAAATTGTATAGAAGGCTTCATAGCACCTAATACTTTTTGATTTACACTGCATACTACACTGTAGTATTCTCTTGTGTAATATTTATATTATTTTGATACTGATATAGTTTACAGCCATAACATACAAAGGGATATTGAGGCATAGAATGAAGAATAAATTGTTTGTTATGAAATCAGTGTTGACCTGTTGGGTTTGTATTTAAATTTTCCACTGGAACATGGAAATTGTCAGTCATCCAAGACCAGTTAACCCCTTTGGCCTGAGGATTTAAGTTTCTTTTGGGTCTTGGTATTCCAGATGATATTATTCAGCTAAGAAAGACATCTGGAAGTGAAAGGGTTATTGAATGCTGTTACAGTATCTGTGTACATCACCTACAGTTTACAAAATTCTCTCCTAAGCTGAATGAGGTTCTGTATCTGAATGTGGCAAGGATAAAAAACTCTTTGTGTCGAAGGGGTTAGAATCGTACAGAGGGAGTGGATTATACCCATGTGTCACAGTAGAGGACTTTTTTTTTTTTTTTTTTTTTTTTTAAGCAGCGCGTTACAGTAAATAGCAGCTTTTGTGAGTTTATGTCCATGTCACAGTAGAGAACATATATTTTCTGCAAATTTATCCACATGTCACAACAAAATGGTTAAATCCCTACTCTCTTTTACCAGAGTGCAGCATACAGCTACTTCCTACACCAGCGACTGGGAGTCATCAACAGCTCGGTGAATGAGCTGCGACCACAGGTTGACCTCATGGAGCTCTCCCAGGCTGAGACTCTGCCCCTTGCCACCCCACTGCAGGCACTCTTAAAGGAGGCCCAAGTCATGGCATCACAGGTAGGCTATAACACACTTTTTCTACCCTGACAAAGATCCCTAATCCTCATGAGATCAGTTGAAGGCTAAGTATAGTTAGATGATTGGAAGGTTGATTTAACCAGTAACCCAAGCCTTATTCTTTCCTTATAACTAAAGCTCAATTAATTTCATGCAGTCTTGACAGAGTACAGTGTTCTAGCTGTGTGAATGGCCCACTTCTGTCAGGTGGAATCAGACAAACTATAGATACTTATGGTGATGTGTAATACTGTACTGTATACCTGCAGGTCAATTAAACACCTGTGAGAAGGAGGCCTTGTAAATATTATAATGGGTGACTATTTTGTACAGTTATTGCTTTGTATCCCAGTGTTCATCTTCACTGTAGATACCTGAAGTCCTCATTTTAAATCAGAGATCTTTTCCAAAATATCACAAACTTTTCCATGCAACAGGTACTGTGAATTGTGGAAAATGGCAAATCAGCAGTAAAGTTTGTGCTGGAAATTTTATAAATATTCTTTTTTAATTTCCTGTCAACTTAACCCTTTGACTGCTGTGATTTTCTTCAAGCTAAGAGTCTTCTGATCATGGCCAAAGGTTAAATAAACACAGTATTTTGCTTGTTTTGCTGTGGCGGGTTTCACTGAGCAGAGTTAAAAGTGAATACTAAGTTTGTTTGTTTTTTCTTTTAAGTTAAAGAGTTACCAGAAATAGATAAAAAGGACATCAGAGCAGGCAGCTAATAAAAATAGAACTTTCTGTAGTAATTGTAAAAATAATCAACATTATTAACACCTGAGGGTTGCAGATGCACATGTTTAAGAAGTCGGGGAGTACTTTTACACTGATGAGCACAACGCCTTTGTGCATTCTTGCAAAAGCTGCATCGCTGGTTGATCAATTTCTTGGAGTTCATTGAGTGCATTTTAGTCTCCTAACTCTGTTCTGACCAACCCTCCTCATAGCAGTGACCACCAAACAGTTATGACAGTTGGAAGTTTCTAAGTCAGGTGTCCCTTGAGGTGTTAACACTGAGGTTCCCATGGCTCACTCACCTGACAATAAACATCAGGTGTTAGCAGGAGTAGAGCACTAGAGTTGCCCTGATGATGAGAGGGATAATTGTATCAGTAAGAACACTCAGGTTCTGATGACTCATTATCAGCTGAATAAAAATGTCTGGTATTAGCAGGAATAAAATGCAAGAGTTGTCCTGACCCTGAGAGGATTAATGGTGATATTGCTGTATAAACACTCAAGTTCCTTTGACTCAGTCTCAGTTGAATGAAACTGTCTGACATCAGCAATTATAAATACAATTAGAGTTATCCCAGACCATGAGAGGGTTAAAAGGTGTTGTGTTTTGCCAGGCTGATTTGGTGGTTGAGCATGCAAGTGAGGCTGCAGGCGATGGGTGGGAGCTTCACATCCAGGCACTGAAGGTACAGGAAGACGTGGGTGCTGCCTTTGATCTAACACGGCAGATTATCGCGGAAATCAATAGACTTGTGATTGGACTGGAAACTGGCACAGGTAATGGAAAGAAATGTATCTTTTTTTGATAGTTTAGTTCTCTCTCATATTTTCTTCCAGACTTGAAACAGGCACAGGTGTTGGAGAATACTGTGTCCTTATTTTATTGTATTACATTTGTCATAGTTCTCTCATCTATTTCCATGTGTATGGATCCTATGTCACTCCATCTTTATGTGGGAAAAAAGAATTAGAATGATGATGTTGATAATTATGATGATAATGATGATGATGATGACATTGATGATGATGATGACAATGAAGATGATGATGATGATGATGACAGTGGCAATGATGATGATGATGATTGTGAACAGCTGCATACCTGATAATCATGACACTGTAACTGTGAACAGGTGCCCAGCTTGAGCAGGCCATCAGGGAGGCAGAGGCTATACTGGAGGTGATGGGTGGTCGTATCTTTGTCCCGCACGCTGACAAGGCTGAGGTGGAGCAAGAGTTGGCTAGGGAGCAGCTGGACAACCTGAAGAACTTCTACCTACCCATCCAGGTTACTATGCTTTGTGTGTGTGTGTGTGAGAGAGAGAGAGCGAGAGACAGAGATAGAGACAGAGACTTAGAGACAGAGAGAGATTTTTTCGGCTAAGAGTGTTTCCTGTCTCCATATATACTTCTAATCCAAATATTTTTGAACACACAGACATTCTTTGCTTGTTCCACCTCCCCATCCAAACATTACCATATATGTAAATTTTTGCTTGAATTTTTTTTTTTTTCATCATTTAGATATGTATGATACTTTTCCTGTGTTTATACTTATATCCTCTTGTCCTTCCATCATCTTTAATAGTAAAAGCCTCTGTAACTTCTTTTCCCAGTCCTCTTACTCCTTTACACAGCGTACTCTTCTTTCATTTAAGGTTGGTAACTTGAACTTTTCCAACCTCTCCTCATAAAAGGAACATGGTATCATCCCTGTGGCCATTTTTTGAACCTTTTGCAATTCATTAACATGTTTCTTTAAATGCCGTGTCCATACCTCTTCTGCATATTCTAATCTCAGCCTTATCATGAACACTGTTACTCGGGTCCCATTCAGCATTTCTTTATTCATATACTGTACTTAAAAGTCACACTCATGTTGGCCACCAGTCTGTGTGCCTCGCCATTGATCGTGTTGATAACCTTCTCATTGGTAGGTGATCCTGTAGTCACTCCTTGGTCTTTCTATAATCACCTTACTAATCTTTTGCCATCATATTTCATACTCATAGCCCAATCTTTTGTTGCTTGCTTTAACCCGCCCCGTCCCGACGACGTATGGGTACGTTGCAACGATTTGCATTTGCCAGTCCCGGCGACGTACCAGTACGTCGTGCAATTGCAAGGTCGCTAATTTGCACAATTTTCAATTTTCGCCCGTGATTTTTCGTATGTATACACGGGACACCTTCCTCTATTCCTGTACAAGATACCAAGCAGGGACAATGCCTTACACTGCATAACCTCCCCCTCCCCCCCTCACGCCATTGTCTTGGCAAAGGACCTGTTACCAGTGACCTGGCTAGTAAAGTTATTCAGGGCCAGAGTGATTCCCCAATCGATGACAATGTGGAGTACAATGTTTACATAGCATTAGAAGAAGAAACAGCCAGAAATAATGATCAGGTAGTGTGGCAAAAATAGGTCAGGTATGGTGATTAGTTAGTGAGTGAAACAATGCTTATAATGCCTTTATTACTGCTTGAAAACCAATATACTGTCATACTACATATACATTCGTACCAAGTAAATAAATAAATACCGTTTATGAGTGGATAAAATAGTTACCCTCCCATAGAACTCGTTTTCTTTGGTGCCAGCATGTTAGAAAACCCACTCAGGTAAGGAGGAACTCCTACCTGGATTGGGCACTTTAAACCTCAGGTGAGCGATTTCTCTATGAATTTTCGATGTTTCTCACCAAAAGCGAAGGTTTTAGCCAAAAAAAAAAATTCGAAAATACCTCGGGACTGGGGGATGTCGGAGGTGCGGAAAACCTCGGGACGTGACAGGTTAATATCTAATGGGAGTGACCATTATCCATGCATTTGATGTAGTGCTACCTGTGTCTTGCATCACTGTTATTATCATTCTTTCTGTGTCTGCCCTCATCTCTTCTTTTACCTCCCATCCTTCCTGTTCATTTTTGTTACTCTTCATTCAACTTCATGTGGCTCTACACTAGTTGACAAGCCTAATGGTTTTCTGTAATACAGGAATCTATTTATTATACTGCTAGATGGCAACCCTAACCAAATAACAGGATGATATGGAACCGACTGTGGTGCGCGTGGAGCATTGCAAATGCATAGTCCACCCAGGAACCAAATCTCCCTTTCTTCCCTGTACCTTGCTGTGGCAAAACACTGCCTACTGGAAGAGAACTTCATATCACTGCACAGGATGGCCTTGTAGGGGTGGTTGCTTACCTACGGTTGATGGGTCTGTTTGGCCAGACTGATGGATTACTCAGTAACAACAACTTCTATTTCTAAGACATAGCCTTTTTTTTTTTTTTTTTCCAGTCTGCCTCCAGCTATGCAGTTTGTCCAGATCATCTTGCAAAACTCCCTTTTTTTTTCATGCATTTCATAATTTATGTATCGTATGTAAACACATTTTATGTAAGAGCTCTGACCTTCTGGCATGTCATTTTCATATACCAGAAGCATAATAGGACCTTGGCCACCCCTTATGTGATTAAAGCATCTGGCTGTAGATAGACAGATAATAGGACATTGAACATTCCACTAGTCACATGTTTTCAGTGAGGATACTTGTGTGTTGGAAATGTTTTCATCTGTCTTTCCATTAAACAGTTCTTCATCCAAAATCAGTAATTTCCCTTGCACCCCTTCATTAGCTTTTTTTTTTTTTTCCCCATTAAAATCTCGTATGTGTCACCCAATGAATGCCGTTCTCAGATCCAGGCAGACAGTATGATATTCACTATTCTGCTGTAGAAACTCAATAGTTTAGTGATACAAGAGGATCCCTCCCTGTCCATGTGTGTTGTCTGTGTAATAGCCAAAATAAAAGCTAAACCTATCCACGGTGATGATGTCTTTTGCATTATATTCGTGCAAGTTACCATTTTTTATTCAGCTTCCATTCTTTGTGAAGGGGCTAAAAATAGTTACCATTAAATTTTTCACAAAGAAAGATCATTCTAAAGAGTATTGCCAAGTGGCAATAAAAATAAAATGAAGAAGACATCCACAGATGAAGGAGGTTAAAGACATCCTAGTACAGGTATTAAAGGGATTAATAAAAGTGTGTTGTTTGGTGTACAGGATCAGCAGGAAGCCACCAGGGGTCATGAAGAACGACTACAGGAGTTTGCAGCCAAGGTAGAGGAGATGAGAGGTCTCATAGAGAAGGCCCAGGAGAACACAAGGAACGCCAGGCAGATGATACACAACAATGAAGTGTTTGGGTAATATCTCGTTAGTTTGTGTGTTTTTTACTCACCCTTATCCTTCTTCCTCTTCCCCCATTTTTACCTTTTTCCTCTTTCTTTTCTTCTGCTTCTTTCTCTACTTCAACTTCTTTTTCTTCCTCATTCTCTTCTTCTTCTTCCTTCTCCTTTAACTCTTCTTCTCCATTTTCCTTGCCACATTCTTTCACTCCCTCTTGTTTCTTCTTTTCATCTTCTTCCTCTTCCTCCTGAGGCCACATAGGGAAGTCTCAGGCGATCACTGCAAGCACCAAACGGATGATACACAACAGCTAAGCGTTTGTGTAATGTGCAGTAGCTGTGCATTTCCTGCCTACTTCCTTCTCCTCCTCCTGTAAGAAGTCATTGTGGTGATATGTATTCTGGTGAGTGGAGAGGATGGAGGGTGAAAGACTGATGAAGAGAGTGTATGTGAGGTGGAGGGGGGAAGAGGGAGGGGGAGGCCGAGGATGAGATGGAGGGATGGGGTGGAGAGGTATATGAGAGAGGGGGGTGTGAGTTGGGAGCAGGGCAGTGAGATGGCGGGGGACAGGGCGACTTGGAGGCGATTTGTTTGTGGCCACCCCAAACGGGATTGAGGCGTCTGGCAATAGATAGATAGGTTTTCAAGTCAGTTAATTAATTTTTCTTTTTAAAATTGCCTCAAAGGATGAAACCTTTCAGACCAAGCATATATGCAGTACATAGACTGGAGATATGTTTTTTTTTTCATTGCTGTATTCTTACTCTCTCCAGGCAATATTGTTCTTGTTAGGAGAAATTTTTCCAGCTGAAAGGGATAGCTGTAGCCTTCCAGTACCTCATCACTACATGAAATAGCCTCCAGACTGAATAAACTTGTTCATTCGACAAGCTTATCCAGTTTATTCAGTCCAAGGACAGTTGTCCTTAAACTGAAAGGGTTAACAGTTTTCTTGATTAAGGAATGTAGTGCTTTGCTCTCTGTTTCTTATACAACAGTACATGATGATGATGATGATGATGGTGATGATGATGGTGATGATGATGATGATCGTCGTCGTCGTCGTCATCATCATCATCATCATCATCATCATCATCATCATCATCATCATCATCATCTTCATTGTCATAACGATGATGATGATGATGAGCAAGGGGACGGGTTTGTGCGTGTGTGAAGGTCATCATCCTTGCCCATCACTATCATCATCATCATCTTCCTTCAGGGTAAAAGCTGACAATCACGACCATCAAGTGATGATGACCGACCCGGTGTATATATATATATATATATATATATATCTATATATCTATATCTACACACATCTATCTATATATATATATATATATATATATATATATATATATTTACACATTCCTAGCATAGGAAAAAAAGGTCATAAGATAATAATGGTGATGATGATGATTTTTCTTCATAGATGCAGTGTACAGTACATTCACCCATCAGGTAAACATTCTTTCACTTTCATTTATTTTATCTCTTTTGTCAGGTATCAGTCAGTGACCAATAAATTGGATTTAATCGATGACCTGTCAGGAGATGTTGAAGACAGCGTTGAAGAATCTAAAGACCTGTTGGATCAGGCCAGGGAGAACTATGTCAACTTAACAGCTAACTTGGACATGCTTGGTGAGTGACGTTCATGGTACTATACTGCACACACACATACAATACTTCTTCCTCATCACTTGATACAAGACTGTACTGTACCTGTACAATTCTTCCTTCTTTCTTGGTACTGTACTGTATTGTACATGTACCATTCTTCCTCCTCTCTTGGTAATGTATTGTACATGTACATTTCCTCCTCCTCTCTTGGTAATGTACCATATTGTACATGTACATTTCCTCCTCCTCTCTTGGTAATGTACCATATTGTACATGTATATTTCCTCCTCCTCTCTTGGAATTGTACTGTATTGTACATGTACATTTCTTGCTCCTCTCCTGGTACTGTACTGTGCATGAGCATTTCTTGCTCCTCTCCTGGTCCTGTACTGTCCATGACCATTTCTTCCCCTATTTTTGTACTGTACTCTGCATGGACAGCTCTTCCTCCTCTCTTGTGTGCCTCATTGCCTCCTTCGCTGTCTTTGTCTCCTTGTTTCTGTGCCCTTCTGTGGATCACTTTAGTCATCATTCTGTATCACAGCATTTTTTCTTTAATACAGTTACAACTTACAGAACAAACTGCCTTACAGTGTGGCAGACTCTGATACACTCCTTTGATATTTGTTTGACGTATATACTTAGTGTGACTTACCGGTGAACAGTGCCATATGTATTACAGGAAACCCATACAGTATAATGTTCTTTTATTTTTTCTTTATTTTTGCTGTCATGCCCCACAGTTACAAAATAGTGTAATTATTAAAGTTCCATGTCTGTTCCATAAAGCTGTTTTGCCAGTTACCTCCAGTCTACATTACAGTTTGTATGGAAATATCTGTATTTATGGTGTTTTAGAATTAATCCTGGCCTAAATTAATTACTATATGAAAATGGCCATAAAAATGGATTTTATACAGTATTTCTGTTACAATAGGGTTAAGCGTTGAAAGTCTGCGTGCAAAGAAGACAACACTGAATGGAACTGTAATTACAAACCTGGAGGAACTGCTTGATGCCCAGGAGATGACTCGCAATATCCCTGCTCATGTTCAGGAGCTCCAAAGTACGGTCAGTACTCAGGGGCTTTTCTGGTGCTTGTACTTTAGTTATTGCATTGCTTATAATGTTACTAGATCAACATCATTATTATGACCCATGTTTTCAATTACAGATGGGGTGATGGTCAGATTTAGAAATGGGAGGAGAAAGTACAAAATTGGAGAACACTGATGATAATTTTATCATCAGTGTTCTCCAAAAGTTCCTTTGAAAGCGGGGCAGAAACCACTTGTTGTACAGTGTATGGATGCTAGGTGCCAGTGCACGCACCCTTTGTTTGTTAGTGTGTCAAGTGGTGTTGTGCAGGGTGGATGCATTTGCTGGATGTGTGTGTTTTTTTATTGTTGTGTTTGGATTAGTTTGTGAATTTTGTGATCTCAAAAATGGAGGATGTGAAAGAGCAACGTGTGTGCATCAAGCTTTGTGTGAAACGCAGGAAGAACATGGCAGAAACTCATAAAATATTAAAGCAAACATTTGGTGACAATGCTTTGGGGGTTACACAAACCTACGACTGGTTTGGGCATTTTAAAAATGGACGAATGTCAACAGATGCTGATGCACATTCCAGTCGTCCTTCCACCAGTTCAACGCCTGACAGTGTGGCCAGTGTTCATGCAACCATCCTCAATGATCGCAGGAGGACAATCCATGATGTTTGTGATATTGTTAGCCTATTGTATGGAACTTGCCAACACATTTTGTCTGGTGACTTTGACGTGAGATGAATCACTGCGAAGTTTGTCCTGAGGCTCATGACTGATGAGCAAAAGCAGCATTGTGTGGAGGTCTGCACAGAACTCAAGGAAATGTCCAGAAATGACCCAAACTTCCTCTCAAGTGTCATTACTGGTGGTGAAAGCTGGGTTTACAGGTATGACCTGGAAACCAAAGAACAATCATCGCAGTAGAAGAACCTAGCTTCGTCCCAACCAAAGAAGACATGTCAGGTCATGTGAAGTCAATTCTCATCACCCTCTTCTTCAACACAGAGGGCATAGTTCATATGGAATTCATTCCTCAAGGACAGACTGTCAATACAAAATTCAGCTGTGACGTTTTGAGACAGCTCCAGGAGGACGTGAGACGAAAACATCCGGACAAGTGGCACACAAACAAATGGTTACTTCACCATGATAATACACCCACACACAGCCCATGTTGTTCAGCAGTTTTTAGCATAAAAAAAACTTACCGGTTGTCCTCCTACCCGTCTTCACCAGATTTGGCCTCCTGTGAATTTTTCCTCTTTCCAAAAGTGAAAATCCAGCTGAAAGGACAAAGAGTTGACACCATTGAGGAGATCCAGGAGGAATCGCAGAAGGTCCTGAACATGCTGATGCTCAGGGACTTCCAGAACGCATTCTGGTTGTGGGAGAAGTGCTGGAATCAATGTCTGCACACCCACAGAGACAACTTTGAAGAGGACTGTGTGATTAGGACTTGACGTGAGTCCTTTCATTCGGCATCTTCGGGACCACGCAAGTGCTGAAAGAACGGAAACTACCAGATGACCGGGAAAACCTGGCAAAAAGTTTCTAGGAATCATGGTCGGTCACCCCAGTGCAATCACAGTGTCTAGCAAGTATTATTGGTCAATCCTGAGAACTAAATTGGCCTTCTGTTTCTTAAAGTTGTGTATAATGGAAGAGCTAACACCAAAATCTTTCATTATCCTCTTCCAAGGAACCCCTTCTTCAAATTTTTTCAATACAGTAATTCAGTTTTCTTGGTGATAGTGCCTCATGGGTGCATTTTTTCACAACACCGGTAGGCTTTCCAGTAGTAGAGGCCATCATGCAACATGAGAACGAGAGGATCA
The DNA here is from genome assembly GCF_032717465.1 of Coenobita brevimanus. NCBI lineage: Eukaryota > Metazoa > Arthropoda > Malacostraca > Decapoda > Coenobitidae > Coenobita > Coenobita brevimanus. The sequence goes on along the minus strand of NC_137063.1, from coordinate 2,588,482 downwards.
CTGTAAAACAGCATGACAGAGTTTCCTAATTTTTTAAAGGTTCCATGCACAAAACCAGACACTCATGAGTCATGATGGCTGACAGCATACGGAGTGTTGGCAAGGAGAGTCTCAAAAGTGCTAAGCTCAATTGTAAAACGGGCTAAGCTATAGGTGAACTGTTTAAACTTTTGAGCTAAATTGGACTTCAAAATGCACTAGATATAGAAGAAAATGTAATATTTTTGGTCCTAAATAATTATGAAAAGTGCTAAATTATCATGAAAAGTGCTAGATCTAGCACCAGCAACGCCAAATTCGTGGATTGGATCTGCATATGTGCCAGAAGAGCAAAGAACTTTCGTAATAGGACTTCTGTATTTTTGAAAACTGCCGAAACACCAGAAATACCAAAAGGCCAGATGCCAAATGCCAGGACCTTTACTGTAGTACTGCATGATAGGAAAGGTTGTGATATTTTGTAACACATGCATGACATATAACAAGGAATGTTTGTACTTGCCAGTTTCCTCCAGTTTACAGCGTCATTTGTATGAGAAAGTTGAGATACAGTACAGTAGTTTGTAACACATCCATGGCTGCCGATTAATATGGTTTGTACAATATTCCAGGCAGAGCAGTTGGAAGGCCTGCTGGCTGATACGAGGCAAGTGGCTGAGAATGCCCTGTCTGCTGCCAATGCTTATGAGAACATTGTGATGGCCATTGATGATGCCTACAATGCCTCAGTATCCGCCAACATGTCCGCAAGTCGGGTAAGAGTCAGGTTTTTTACCATAGCCCATCAGTCATCCAATCCTTTATTGTCCAAACAGGGGTGTAGAAGCCTGGAGATCATCTAGTAAGTCCAGACATTTAAGGTGAGAGTGATTGGTTGGTTATTCCTGAGTGGTGTTACGTGAACATAAACCCCAACTTCCCTTCAGATTCAAACCCATAGGGGCCACATCTGGTTGAAGTACCGTAGCTCAGGACCACTAGGCATCTGTTTATTAATTATAGGGTTACCAGCCAACTTATCAAATGGTTTCTTGGAATATGGGAACTTATGTGGCTCGTCAGTTAGTACAGACCCACCAGAAGATAGTATTTCTGTGCACCGAAAGAGTGGATGGTGGGTGTCCCTACTTGCAGTACTTGGTAATGTTGTTTTATAGGGTAAAAGGTCTTTCCTGAGTTGAATGAAATTGTCTGGAGGTAGAAAGGGTTAAACTAATCTGTTACATTATCATAGTTGATGGGTCACTGGTAGTATACAGTACTGAGATTGTTCAGACTTTTGGCTGCATATGTAAGTTTCCCATTGGTTCCTGTGAAAACTACCTGGAGGCCATGGAATATCCCATTATCTCATCATCTTCAACATTTTTGTGTGTGTATTTTTTTTAATAGCTAAGTTTTAATGCTTGTAAGTAATGTCTGTTGATCAGTTTCATCACTCACCAGACAGTGAGAATTATATCTTCATCATACATACTGTTGTTTATATGTTAAATAAATAGGTATAATGGACCTCTTAGTTACATAGTTGTGAGACACATGATCCCCAGTAGCACAGCAACTCAAACCGTGACCCCAAACCAAGGTGCATGGCTTCCAACTGAGTTACATGGGCAGACCTTGGATGAAAGTCCCAGAGATCTTTTAATGACTGAGCAGTTTATGCCATAGTCTTGTTGCAGATCATTACCTGTATTACTGCTATGTAACAATAAGCCAACAAAAATAAATATTTGTTGTAAGACAGTAGAAAAAACACCATTGTGAGATGGATAAAGGAGAGTGAAAAGTGACAGGAGGAGGAAAAGAATGAGGAAAGGAAAGAAAAGAGAAAGAGTAGGGACAGGAAAAGAATGCAAGAGAAGAGAAGATTAAAACAGAGAAAAGAGAAGGTTGAGGGAAGGGAGGCTACAAGAGGCAGCAAAAATAACCTTTATGTCACAGTGTTAAAAGGTCATTTGGGAGAGAAGTGGTACACCTTTCAGTGTAAACAAAATCCAATCAGCTGATGAGGAGGGACTCACATTCCATGTCATTCCATTCTTATTTATTTCTGTTAGTTTTTCCTTGAGAAGCGACAGAAGAATAGGGAAAAAAGGAAAAAGTAAGAGAGAAAAGAGACTGGTGAGAGGGCAAGAAGTAACTGAAGAAGGAAAGGAAAGAAAGAGGAAGGGGAAAAAAAGAGAGGAAAATGATGAGGGGGCAGTGAATAGGAGAGAAAGGAGATTGATGAGAAAACAAGAAGTAACAGAAGGAGGAAAAGAGATGGTAAGGGAGCAGTGAAACTAAGGCAACAAATGTTAACCCATATGCTGCACGTATCATTAGGGTTACATGTAGATGAGGGGAGAAATTGTAAGTCTTTCTGGTAGTCACAATAGCTGTTACTTCAGCCAATATTTGTTTTTCAAGACTCACAAATGCCACTATGTCGGTTTAACCTCTGCATAGTAGAGTGCAGGTATGTCTTTAGAAAGCATATCAGTAAGCAGGTTTGGGCATACAGGGTTTTAAGGAAGTGCCAGTATGTGTCTGACTCAAGATGTGGTTAACATGTTAGTTATTACATATTGTAGTGGATTTCAGTGATTCAAGATACACAGAGTCAGGTTACACTGGACTTCAGGTTAGTATATTGACTGCAGTCAGGTACCTCAGCTGAGGAGCAGAAACTGTACATCACCAACAGGACAGTGGAACATGAGGGCTGAAGAGATGATGGCTGTCTAAGCACCAACAGAAAGCCCAGTCAAGAATGATGAAAATCAGTAAAGCAACTACAGTATTCCCGTATTATGCAGATAAAGGTGTATACCACTGTTGGAAGGGTTAACTGCATTCACAGTGCAGGCAACGGTTGCCACATTGACTGGATTTTATGTCTGTCGTGAAATGCTACAGGGGCCAAGATTGATCTCTTATGACTTAAATGATCTGGACAGTGGTAGTGTTGCCTTGGACCCTTTGCTTTGAAGTTGGTAATATGAGATTGGCTGTTGCTTTTCTACTGTATATTCTCCTCACTTTCTCATTTTATTCTTATTTTGCTTTCATTCATAGTTTATTACCTTATTGTTATCCCATTTCTTCCTTTATTTCATTCCTCATTCCTTTGCTTCCCACACTGCAGCCAGTGAAAATATTAGCCATGGTTTCCCTTTAGTAGAGTCATAGGCAACTTGTGTTTCTTCTTGCCCCCATACATACTATTCTTTTAAAATCATTATTGTCTTTTCCTTCCATGTATTTGATCTAGTGCTGCATTCCTTTCTTCTGTTATTAAGGTACTGTTTATTATTTCCCCAATCTCATGCTTCCTTCTGCAGGCAGTAGAGATGTCGGATGGTGTGAGTGACCAGGCATTAGTGTCACAAGAAGCCTCTGAAGAAAAGCACCAACTAGCAGAAGTGAGGATGCAGAGGGTGGAACAGGAGCTGCGGCCGCAGTTATTGCGTGCACAGGCTGACGTTAGCACACTAAGGGAAATGAACCGTGCTGTTGATAACACGCTTTCTGCCATTGATAGGTATTGCAATATGATATTTTTTCTCCTATCTTTCCTGTTGATGTCGTACTACCTTCAAAGATCATGGAGTAGATGATTGTTCACTTTATTCATTTATATTGTTTTAATTTTAGTGGTCTGTATGTATGTCAAGAATGACACACAGACAGATCAGGAAGTTAATGAAAGGCAGATGAACACTTCTGGGTTTTATTTCTTTTAGATACAGATGAGGTACACTTGCAAAACACCTAATTTTCTCTCCCATGTTAACACTGTCCCTACTACTCATTGCATGACTTTCTTCTTTTTTGTTTAGCGGACTCAGCCAGCTGAACCAGGTAGAATTCGCTGAGAAGGCTGAGAGGCTAAAGGAAAGCGCTGTAAATGCTCAGGCAGAGGCAGAGGAAGCCATTCAGCAGGTCAGCAATGTGGAGAACTTGTTGACGGAAGCATCCACAAAGGCTCAGCTTCTTAACAAAAATATCGCCGATGGCAATCGTTTCATCATACACGGAAATGAGCATGGTAAGTTGAAGTAAAATATAAATTTATAATAGATCATGGTGGTAGGTGGTGGCAACCATCATTCACCCACTTGATGTAGTGATGCCTACTTCTTCCTTCACCTTTGTCATTCTTTTTCTGTGTCTGCCCTCCTGTCTTCCTATTGCTCCTGTTTTTGCTGTCTCTCTTCTTTCTGTTTCAAGTGGCTTTATGTTGAGGGACAACCCTTATGGTTTCCTGTAAGCCAGGAAACCTTTTGCAATGCTGGGTGGTAATCATAAAACCAACACATATGTGTTTCTTGTGTGTCAGCAAGTGGGTTGGCAGAGGGTTAGTGCCCCTCCCTGTAAAACTATTAACTCAAAGACAAACAGCCATCCCTTACTGGATCATGGCATCTGACTATAGAGAGATAGGTAGATACAGTAATAGATCAAGAAAAGGGGTGTGTTGTCAGATTTCACGGTGTTGTTACAGTAATTGTTTAAAGGAGTGATCATACACATGCACTGGAACAAGGATTCATTGTGAAAATACAACAGAATTGGTTGGAGATGAAGAGAATCCAAGTCAAGGTGATACTGTTGAACCTTCACAGTGAAAAGAAAATACAGTATCCATATTATAGAGACATTGGCCTTGCTAACATGTGTAAATTTGGTCACCTGATGCCAGCTCTTCAGGCTGCTTAATCTTTGACAGCATCTCACCAGAAGGGATATGGTTTGTTGAAAGTATGGTGCAGTTGCAGTGATTAAACCCTTTACACTTCAGGATTTTTAATTTGCATGGTTGACACTGAATAGTTTAGCAAGATATAAGTAGACTTTGACACAGTTTGTACATTGCTGCCAAACAGTTTTATTCAGTGATTTTATTCATCTGTTGCACTGAAGTATTTTAGTTTATTAATGCTGTCAGGTTCATATAACCCTCCCGTAGTTGATTGAAATAGTCTGGCATTAGCTGGAACTGAATATTGTACAGTAGTTGTTTGACTGCGAAAGAGTTAAAGGTGACACTATTAATATTATTAGTCTCATATGACCCAGTTAACTGAATTAAATTATTTGATGTTAGCTGGAATAACATACTAGAAAATGCGGTGATAAGAGAATTAAGGCGGCATCTAACCCTTCCAGTTGGAAAAGTGGAGCAGAAAATCAGCGAAATGACCGAGACAGCATATTTACTTCAGGAACAGAAAGTTGTAATTCAGAACAAAGGTATAGATGTGGGAGAACGACTGGAGAAACTGCGGAACTACATCAAGCAGACACGAGAACTGACCAGCAAGATCAAGGTGGGCGTGTCCTTCCAGCCATCCACTACGGTTGAGCTGCAAAACCCACAGGATCTTACCAAGGCAGCCACGTCCACCAAGGTTAGTGAGGAGAGGATAGTATTACACCCACACTGGCAGAGTGAGAGCTGATGTATTGTTTTCAGTAGTGTGTGTGTGTGGGTGTGGGTGTGGGTGTCTGTCTGTCTATCTGTCTGTCCATCTGTATGTCTGTGTATCTATCTGTTTGTGAACAAATTCAAAGAGTTTATCCAATTTCAGCCAAACTTGGTGGTAGGGTTGAAGGGTAACCAATGAGGAAACTTATTGTTTTTTAATACACTAGGTCATAGGTCAAGATCACAGGGTTAGGTCAAACATTGACCTACAAAAATCATCTCAAACAATTTTTAACCATTTTTTACCAAGCTTGGCAGAATGGTTGAGGGTAAGGCAAGAATGAAGTTACTTGATTTTAAAAACACTTACTCATAGGCAAGGTCAAAGCTGACTTTGTGTGTATGCTTGTTAGCAAAATAATTCAAATGTGATTGATCTGATTGTAACCAAACATGGTGGAAGTGTTGAGGGTCAGTTAAGGAGCAAAATCATTGTTATATAGAGCAGTAGGTCAAAGGTCAAGGTCACATGGAAAGGTCAACATAAAAAGTTTTTTCCCAAATTAGACCAAACTTTCTGGAATAACTGAGGATAAAGCAAGAATACAGGGATATGATTTTGTGAACAATCAGAGGTCAAGATCACAGGGTAAGGTCAAATTCAAACCAGAGTGTGTGCCTGTTAACCCGCCCCATCCCGACCACTTTTCCACCTCTGACTCCCCCCAATCCCGACCATTTTTGGAAAAAATTTCTTTTGGTTGAAACCTCTGCTTTTGGTGAGAAACATCGAAAATTCATAGAGAAATCGCTCACCTGAGGTTTAAAATACTCGATCCAGGTAGCAGTACCTCCTTACCTGACTGGGTTTTCCAACAGGCTGCCACCATAGAAAACGAGTTCTATGGGAGGGTAACTATTTCACACCACTCATAAACGTTATTTATTTATTTACTTGGTACGAATTTATATGTAGTACAAGAGTATTTTGGTTTTCAAACAGTAATATAGGCATTATAAGCATTGTTTCACTCGCTGACTCATCACCATACTTGACCTTTTTTTGCCACATTACCTGATCATCATTTCTGACTGTTTCATCCTCTAATGCTATGTAAAGCTTGTCCTCCATATTGTCATTGATTGGGGAATCACTCTGGCCCTGAATTTCATACCATGGCATGACATGGCTATATTGGCCAGGTCACTGATAACAGGTGAATTGCTGAGACAATGGCATGCAGGGGGGGAGGGGAGGTCATGCTGGGTAAGGCATTGTCCCTGCCTGGCATCTTGTAGAGGAAGGTGTCCCGTGTATAAGTACCAAAAATCACTCGCGAATATTGAAAATTGTGCAAATTAGGGACCTTGCAATTGATTCGCGTTTATGTACGTCGACGGGATTGGCAGTGACAAAATGTGTGAACGTTAATTCACATCAACGGAACGCCGCGAGTTAACAAAATAATTAAAACAATTTTGATCTGGATTGTGTCAAACTTGGTGGATGAGTTAAGGATCATGCAAGAGGCTGACTCACTGTTTTTTGGAACAGTTGGATAAAGGTCAAGGTGACATTGCAAATCCATCTTAAGCAGCTTTATATCTGATGTTGACTAAAGTTTGTGGGGGAGTAAGATAAACACAATAATAGATTTGCCTATGAGAATAATCAGTCAAAGGTCAAGGTCAGAGGAAAGCATACATTCCATGGTCACAGGACAGAGTCAGCTCAGACAGGTTTGATCTGACTTAAACCAAACTTGTTGGAAGGATTGAGGATTATACAAGAAAGAAGTAAATTGATTGGAAAGTAATCTGTTGAAGGCCAAAGTCACACGACAAAGTCAAGTATTCAGTCCTTATGCCAATTTGAATTTGTTTGGGGGGGTTGTATTCTATGAAGTCTCCTTCTTGTGCCAGTGAGTGTGTGTGTGTATGTGTGTGTGTGTGTGTGTGTGTATGTTTTAGTTGTGCTTGTATTGTGCTATTTTAATTGCATTTGGCTTCTTTAATTGCATTTCCCTAAACAGATTGGAGGCTGCACTATGGTAAAGTAATGATTCAGGAGATAGGATATAAAATTGGTGTGCAGAGATGTCTATTTTACAACAGATAATGTGTTATAAGACTTGACAGTGGATACGTTGCTTATTATTTTGAAATGTGAGAAAGTCATTAGACAAAAATATTACCTAGCTGTGTGAACCTTGTGATTGCATGCCTGGCAGCTGTGCGTTTTCCCTTGTGTGTGTGGACGTGGAAATTAGCTGAGGCTTCTGCTGACGAGGTGTGAGGTAGAGGTACGGAAGTTATCATTACGAGTTAGGATTATGTTAAGACATGCTTTGAGGTATATTTAAATGATGCCTAGCCAACAGGGTCATTTATATCCTTTGTGTATGCATCAGTGCTCTCAGAGGGCCATCATTAAAAGACAAAAGGCTATAGTAAGGAAATTCATGCTCATTTGGGGATTTCTTTGCCTTCCAGTGAACTATAGTATTGATGCACAAAATTGTTTTATTTCTATTATATATAAGAATGCATGGTGTTTTTTCTAAAGGAGTTAGTGCAAGAACAATAAATTATGAAAGAGGACATTTTGCTCATTAGACTAATATATTACAAATACAGTTTTTCATTTGATTTTTTGGGCATATGGATGACACCTTCATGAAATGGCCCTGTTGTACTGTTTTGTATTGTGCTGTATATTACTTAGTTTTTACTGAAGTCTAGGCCAACAAAATCTCTTGATGTTCCATGACTGAGCTGTACACAAGTTATTTTTTCCGTCTCGCTTAAATCTGTGTATTCCTCCAGGTGTCACTGTTTGCCCAGACGGAAGACCCCTCAGGCCTTCTTATGTTCCTTGGCACACCAAAAGGTGGAAGTGAACAGATCCGGCGCACCACCAGTGATGATTTCATGGCCCTGGAGGTGGATGGAGGATATGTACGGCTGACTTTGGACCTGGGAGCTGGACCATACACCATTGAATATAACAAACTCTTCATTGCTGATGGAGAGTGGACCAAAATCATGGTTGAAAGGTAGAGCTGTGCCAAACTTCTAATTATTATAGCTACCTTTTTTATAAAGGGTCGTATGTATATACTTAAAGTTTGCCTGCTTTTGCAACTCAAGTATAGGTTCATGTTAAGATTAATAATAAGTAAATGTTATAAATATCTTCCACAGAACTGGAAAGGTTGTGCGTCTGTCAGTGGAAAGAGAGGGGATGGTGTTGGAGCCTGTTGAACAGGTTATGCCTGGCCGCAAATCTGTCTTCAACTTAGACCCCAGAGTTTCCAAGATCTTTGTAGGAGGGATACCACCAGGGGTAGAAGTAGACGAATCCATAAGTAGCACCTCTTTCATTGGTGCCATGGAAGATTTGCGTATTAATGATCAGCCATTAGGACTGTGGAACTTTATGCAGAATGGCACCTATAACAACAGGCAGAGAGGAGCCATGGCAAGGTCAGTAGTTGGATAGATTATAAACCAACTTCAGAGAAGTATTATATGCAAGCAAGTGCTAACATTTTGGTTAAAGTGTGCTTCACTGTCTGTGACCTTTTTACAAGCCACAAAATCCAGCTATGTTCATCACTATTCTCATGTCATTTCCACTAATAGTTAATTGTATTAGTCTTTCAGTCTGCCCTGTTCAAATTTCTTGTATCAGGTCTCCAGTTCAGATCCCCCATTACAAACTCTGTAACCTCATTGCATGTGGTCTGCCACTTTCCCAAGATTATCTGAACACCTGTCCTTCTTATCCACACCTCTTATTATGCCAGTGTTCATATGCAGCACAGTAATCAGAGAAACCGTTACTGTATCAAACTCAAACATAACTTACATGCACCTTGAATTAATACATAGGTAATCACTCATTCTTCTGTGTCATCCATTACAGTTTTCATCATGTAGTGAACATCTTTTCATCACCCGTGAGTGGTCATATCAGATCTAATATTTTGTTGCACCTCGCCATTCATCTACATCACTCCCAGTCAGCATCTCACTCAATACCAATACATCATAAATACTTTTTTTAATACCTGCCTTTACATTATCCATTCATTTACTTTACTGGGTCTTCAGCAGTCATGGAGCCTAGGCCTCTGGCTGCTCTCGTCTTTTTTGAGAAACCCCTAGGCATTGGGGTTTTCAGCACACACCACCTTTTTCTTATAGTTGCATCATAATAACACGTGATTTAGGAGGGCAGCACTGTCTCTCTCCTGTCCCCAGGTGAGTCTGAGGGACTCCAGGGTAGACCACATTACCCTTGGGGAGAAGTTATCGATGATACCTCAGGTTTACACATGTACATACCAATATTCAGATGTGTGAAGTCTGAAACCCAAAAGCAGAAGGCCCATGTTTACCGAAAGATCTAAAGTGGTTGTTGTGCCATAGTTGGAAGCAGTTGATGTACAGTGATCCCTTGGTTATCGTGCATCATTGGTACAGAGCCAAGTGTACGATAACAAAAGCACAAAATCTGTAAATTTAACCAAATTGGTACTGGCCACCCCACTCAGAAACCCATATTTTTCCATATACAACAATTTATACCCACTAAATATACATACTGTTATGATAAGTTTCAGAAACATACATAGGCATCTTTGAGTTAACAGAAAGAGATGGACTTGAGGTAAGGGGTCCTTAGGCTATGGGTTGGAGAGATAGCACCCTCCACCATCTGGGATTAACTCCTCGAGTAGGCTAGAACCTTATCTTTGAATCCCTCAAAGCCATCAGAAACAACAGATATTATCATTGTCAGCAGAAACCAGCTCAGGTGCATGATAATTTTTTTTTTTTTTTTAAGCTGAAAAATGCGTCATAACGGCAGGAGTGCAGATTTTCCTCTTGCAGTGGTAACAAAAACTGCTACAGCCAAATGTGCAGTAACCAAGGGATCGCTGTATTTGTTTAGGTGATATATTAGTATCTGTGCATGCACAGATGCATCTTCAGGAGCACAAATGAAGTAACCTATTTTTACCAGGTGGTCAGGTTTTGTCTGTGTGTTAATTTTGGTAGTCACATATACATGCACAGCCAGATAACTGGCAGAGAGGGAGAGAGAGAGAGAGAGAGAGACCATATGTTTATGGTTTGTTATAAATCCTTTTTTGTAGAAGCAGAAACCAACAAGATGTGACCGTGCTAGGAAAATATGAATGACTGTTGGATGAAGTTCATGGATGAAAAGTCAAAATGTAGTAGTACATCAGTTGCTCTTTACCTGCAAGTGATCAGTAGGTGTAGACTAATGAAATCTGTCTTTCATTGATTAGTTTAATCCATGTGAATTACCTGACAGGGATCGGCTAGTGAACCTAGTGCCCCCGACGGGCTTGAGATTTGGAGGTGAAGGCTATGCGGCCATGAACACAAGCGGCTTCAGATTCCAGCGACAGTTTGATCTACAACTTGACTTCAAGACATATGCTGAGGATGGCATCCTTTACATGATTACCAGCGCTCCAGTGAGTCTTTCATCTGGTGTATAAGGAAGTCATAAATGAGTCAGTAGCTGATTGCTTGCTTGTAGATTTATTGTACAGTACTGTGTATACAAGTTACAGTGAATCCATACATTTATTGAAGGACAGCTTAGTACAGGTGTACATTTTCATGAATAATTATTGATTAATTTGTTCAGTGCAATTTGCAAACCTTCAGAAGTGTCCGATTTTTCTGTGTTTGAAATAATTGATTTAAGGCTGTATAATCACTGCATGATGAAGAGCCATTTAAATGTTTTTCATTTGCATTGTACGGTACTAGAAACATGAAGCAGCAAGTATGCTTGGTCAGCCATCTGCAGTTGGTCATTTCTGGAGCATGTTTCCTCAGTCTGCCTATTCTTCTGTTTTCATGGCATCTCAGAATGTATGAACCTTAATTTATCTCACTTGGGTGACCTGTTTTGAGAGGGGCATATTTTATGGGCTTTTAACTTTTCGTTCCTTTTATGTGTATAAAAATGAACCCTTATTTTTGGTTTACGTATTGTCATTATCAAAGTGAGACACTAATGATGCCTTCCCTTCAACCCACAGAATCAGTATATGACCCTGGCACTGGAGGAGGGCCATCTGCTCTTCCAGTATAACCTTGGAACTGGGTCAGCCACAATGCAGTCAGACGGCACCTTCCACAATGGAGAGTGGCATCACGTAGAAGTAGCACGACAGGACAACAGGGGTGTCCTCAAGGTTAGTGTAGTATTTTAGGTAAATTTAGTCTTATTTAAAGTACTAGACAGATGCATTATGTTATGCACCAGTTACTTAGTTACCTGTACGTTGGACGTGTAGGGATAAGTGTCTTTGCTGGACAAACCTAAATATGATTATTGTGAATTATGGTTTGCTCTTCATATAATCATGTTTGTATGTAGGCTCCATATTTTGAATGCTTGTTTATATAAACCATCCATCCATCCATCATCCAATCCTACATTGCCCCATGAGGAGCGTAGGAGCCCGGGACTAGGCAGTTGGTCCCGACATTTAAGATGAGAGTGATTTAAGAAGAGAGTGAACTAATTTTTTAATTAATAATACCATGAAAATAAGAAACTTATGGAAAGATGTTCAGAAATGTAGGAGTTAATGAAAAAAAATGAAAATTTAAACAATAATAACAGAAGAGAAATGAGGAGCAACTGGCAAGATTGTTTTGAAATACTGATGAAAGGGAATGACTCAAAGAGAGTACAGCACACCCTCATTTTATAATTAGGATGCATGTGAAAAAATCCATAGCATAGTGATTTACCCTATATAGTCAGTTGGCTTCAGTGGGGATACATTTTTGACCAAGGGTCACCCACCCAACAAAGCCTAAAAACATGATTCCAACCTACCCAGACTTGTTGTTTTTTAACTCCACTGCACTGCAGTTGCTGCTTATCACCAAATGTAACCATAAAGGTAAGTTTCCAACCTAAGCTGGTAGTTATTTGACATCAGGTCACTTTACTTTCTGCTTGAACTCCAATACCACACTTTTGTTCCATCACGGACAAACTCACCTGATAGTGATGAGTGCAAATACCATCTTGGAACAAACAGATGACTGTACACTTGCGTGAGGGCGATTGTATAAGCGAAAATAACGATTGTATATCAACCAGGGAGGCTTTGTAGGGGATCATAATCATCATGTAAGTGAAAATTATGTTGTATATTGAAAAAAGGTCCTAACTTTTTTTCTTTTTTTTATCTTATGAGCAGTTCATCCCATACTGGTTCATCACATATTCAGGGTCTGCTGTACTGGCTTTGGTGGTACATAAAGAAAGGATGTGGTCCCTGAAGATGTGACTGAAGCCGATGTGAAAGTGGTGGGAAAAGGTTGAAGAATAGGAAGGCATTAGGTGTGGATGACAGATATGCAGAAATTGTGAAGTATATAGTGGAGGGAAAATAGTGATGTTTTTGGGTAATATGCCAGAAAGCCGACATGAGTGTATTTACAGCAGTGGGATTGAAAAAAGTCATGTGTGTGTCTTTGTGGGAAAGCAAAGGTGACTGAAGTGATTGTAAAGAGCAAAGAGATGCAGTAAGTTCATTCATTGTAAAGTTAAAAAGAGAGCCAAGCCTATGTCGTGTGCTGCTCCATACATCCAGCCATCATCTCCTGTCTGTTTCCTAGCCTCGCAATCTTCCATACCTCACCTTCTTCTATCTATCTATCTATCTATCTATAGCCCGACGCCCTAATCCCGCAAAGGGTGGCCGCAGACAAAACGCCTCCAAGTCACTCTGTCACCCACCATTTGACTACCCTCCCCCCAACTCACCCCCCCCTCCCTCATATACCTCTCAACTCCATCCCTCCACCTCATCCTCGGTCTACCCCTCCCTCTCCCTCCCTCCACCTCACCTACATACACCATCTTAGTCAGTCTTTCATTCTCCATTCTCTCTACATACAGTACAATCCCAGCTATCCGGTATCCAGACAAACGGAATACTCAGAACAACGGGAAAATTCAAGGGCTGGTAAAAATGTCAGTAAGTTATAACTGTGCGCCAATTTGAATGGACCGCCAAACTGCCGTCTGATCGTGTCACGCGAGGCTGGGTGAAGGCAGACAAAGCTAGGTGAAAGCATTTCCAGCTAATGTAAATCCCTAGCAAATCCTCTTAACCACCCCTCCTCTCCCCCTCTTTCCTCTACTTGAATTCAGTCATCCTCCACACCCTCCAAAAATCACCAGTCTGCGTTTTGCCACCAGACAGTAAACAAGCTCTCTTGCTATTGTGTTCCACTGATAGACGGTAATTTGTACACTCCAAAATGCCTAAAGTGCAAACTAAACGTAAGCGTATCGTGCTTACCTTGAAACAGAAGCTGGACATATGCAACAGACTTGAAAAAGGCGAACATTATAAAACACTAATGGCTGAATATAAATGTTAATAAGAATGAAAGTTTACTTTGTTGGAAGAAAAATAAATAAATAATATGCCTGCATTTCATACATACATCATTTATTTTATTTTCTGCAAAACAGCTGAGTGGCAGGTGAGGGGTGGAGTGATGGAGGTCAAGTGGGGTAGAAGAACAGTCGGAAACGTAAACAAACTCACGTGGAGGCACAGGTGTTGTGATAATTCTACAGTGCAGTCTTAACACATCATCAGTTCACTAATAAATGTTCAAGCTTTTATTTCTTTATTTTATTTTTCAATTTTTATGAGTACAGTACATATAATGAATACAGTAATTCGGTAAACAATGGACTGGTGCAATTTGCAGTACTGGAAATTGCTAGACATTGCACACGTGCTTTATGACCATGGTGTGTGCTTACAAGGCAGTTTTTCAGGTGGAATCTCTTAGTGTAACCCCTAATGTGACTGGTGAGTACCTGAACTGTATTTACTGCTGTAATAACCTTTGTATAGATTTGACTTGAAAATCAGAAATACGGGAAAAATCTGTAACCGGGAAGGTAAATTCCCCAAGCCACCCGGTTAACTGGGATTGTACTGTATTCATTTTCTATACTATATCCTTCCACCATCTTAGCATAAGTTGTTTTTTCTCTCCTTCACTTAGAAATATCCTTTTCATCACCAGGTTGGGTCAGAACAAGTGCGTGGAGAGGCAGGTGGTAATGGGAGAAGACTTGCCCATGTGCCAACCATGTTCTTCGGAGGGTACCCAGGCGAGCATGAATTCCGAGAGGTGACCAACGAAGACTTCCATGGCTGTATTGACAAAGTTGTGGTTTCATCAGTCACTGTTGACCTCTCCAAGAGCAAAGAGACACTGGGCACAGTCCCGGGCTGCCCCATTCAGGTAATTACCTACTGGTGGTGTGTGGGAGAATGATTCAAAGTTTCATTTCACATCACTTGATGCCATGTGGGATCTCAAGTTGTTGTTGTTTATCAGCCTTAATCTTTTTGCCTGGCACACCCATCAACTTCAGGCAGGCAGTTGCCCCTGCAGGGCCATCTCGTGTAGAGAACCGATGTTCCCTTGTGGCTGACAACACCTCGCCACAGTGAGGCACGAAGAAAAGTGTGAAAGTTTGGTTCCTGGATGGATGCTTTATTTGCATCTCTCCACCCAGTAGTAGTAGTAGTAATAGTTGTTCTCTAGGCAGTCTGGCCAAACAGCCCCGAGTCCCTGAGGAAGGCTATGGCTGAGACCAGGCCATGTGTATGTTGTGTTGCTGGTGCAGGTGATTGTGTGTAATGCAGTCTTCCATATGCTTAATAGTATGGGGTGCTGTGTTACATCCTGGACAGGCATCAGCGACAGAGTCATCCAGCAACTTCTGGTATCTTCAGAGGGCTGGATGATGCCCACGTCTCAGCCTGGCCAGGTGGACCCTGTCCTCATGAGGGAGACAGGATTCAGAAGGGTGGATATCAGGAGGTCGTGCATGCAGCTGTTTCTTGTCTTTAAGTGACTTTAAGTGACTGAATGGAGCGGTGAGTGATTTGAGTATGGATATGCTTCTGGAAGTTGGTCTGATGCCGGCGAGGGGGGAGAGATGACAGTAGTTGTGTACGATATCATGTGCTGGGTGTTGTTTTGATGTTCCATGGTGTATGTGGATTTGCTGCCATGTAGTGTAGTGGATGTTGTGGGTTTGTGGAGGCTGCAGTGAGAATTTGGGTGCCTCTCATGTCTAGGTGATCCTTGACTTTGAGGACTTGATGTAGGTGGTCTGTGGGTGTAGTAGCTGTGCAGCCTATTATTATTTTTAGGGTCTTGTTCTATATGGTCTGTAGAGTGTTGTAGTGTGTTTTAGTGAGGTTAGAAGCCCAGGCAAGGATTGCGTATGTATTGTTTGTATACTGTGGTGGTGGTTTCTTTGTTTTGTCCAAATGTTGTATGGGCAAGTGACCTCAAGGCATTGAGTCTTGGTGTTAACAGGGGTACCATAGCAGGGTCCACTTCTCCCTGTAATTTGGTTATATGGATACCACCCATTGTTGTAAATGGTTTCCTTGGTGACAGGAAACCATTAGGTTCATCACCCAGTGTAGAGCCACCTTGAAAAACAGAGTACAGTAATAAAAGTGACGGGAAGGGAAGGGAGAAGCAGGAAGAGAGGAAGGCAGACAAAGATAAAATAAAGGTGAATGAAAGGTGGGCAGCATTGCACCAAGAGTGGATGATGGTTACCTCCACCTATCACCAGGGGATCTTAAGTAATCATAATAACTGGGCCTGTCTTTGTGCTGATGTTGAAAAAAAAAGAAAATATGTAGAAGGACATACATAGGCCTATATACATATTGTAAGGCAGTGTTTTGTGCTTGTAATGTATATGTATTGTATGTACCAGTTTGTTTTGAAAAAATTTAGCCAAGCACACATGTGTCCTATCTGTTAACCTGATGTTGGCTGTTCATGGTACACAGTTTCTGGCAGATCTTTCTTCATTGCATAAGGTCATTCTCCTTTCAGGACTTCAGTGCAACCTTTACTGCTGCATTTGACAACTCAGAGACTTTCAGTGAGTCAGGCACAAATCTTTAATTTCCAGGCTGCCTTCATACAGTTCCTTCTATCTGTGCCTTCATCTCTAGTTTCCTCCCTGGCCATTCTACAGCTGCTGTTGTAGATGGTCACAGTTCATTTGCATTTATCAGTAGTTGTGTTCTCCAGAGTTCTCTCTTTTAATTATCAGTCTTCCTCTTGTTCACCAGTGACCTGAGCTGCATATGTAGCTCTGTTGACTCATACTTTGTTAAATCCACCATCCACTTTTCCACCTGCATCTCACAGCATTTATTTTAATAGTTACAGGATGAAACTATGGTACACCTAGTTTTTTACTTATCTATTGTTTCTCATTAGAGTAAAAGAAGCCTCATTATTTCTCATGCTTCAAAACAACTCCTCCATCATTCAACCTGCCAAATTCTCTCACAAGAATATGCCATGATTTTTCAGCATGCACTTCAACACCTTGCAGATCATAAACAAAAATGCTTCATGTATCCTCAGTGGCTGCACCAATATCACTCCCACAGCTCACATAACTTTGATACCAAAATCCTTCTTGTCATTGTATGACAACTAGACACAAAAGAATCGCCTCACAGACATTATCAGATGCTCTTTGATAACATCCCACCTCCAGTCATTCTAACACTAGCAATGAAGAAATACTAACATACTCATTTCACATGCTGGGCAGTACAATACCTTGATCAGAACACTATACTATAAGCCCCCCTCTTGACATTCAGCCATCAGAGGTATCCTTAATAAAACAGAACTGATCAAGTCCACCAAGCTAGGCTTAGATCAGGACATCAACCAGCCCTCCTCAGTTACCAGCTTAGATTTGAGCTGGGTGGTATTACAAATAACATGTACTCTGCTTGTAGAATAAGCCTACAACACGTAAGTGACATTTGGAGCACTGCACAACACACTCCACACAAAAATGCAGACAACATCAGTGGTATAGGGAACGAGTGGGATGATCTCTTAGGGGCAGTTGTTTACTTACAGTGAACAGACGTGCTGGTGAGGCATGATCAGTGTTGAAGAACAAAACTAATCACCCCTACCCTTAACTTAACTTCTCTTCTGTATTCCCCAAGGTGGCCAGCTTGGTGTCATTTGAACCCTCCTCCCCTGGCTATGTTAAGTTTGGCAGCCCAGAAGGTAGTGGTCTGCAGCTGGTGTTCAAGTTCAAGACAGATCAGCCTGATGGACTTATTCTTTATGCGTCTACAAGGAGTCAGGACAGCTATGTCTCCCTGTCTCTGGCTGAGGGAGCTCTTATCTTGAGGGCAGCACCAGGAGGGGAACTCAGTACTGGTATGTCATGCTGTTGCACTGCCAATCCATTATTCAGGCAGTCCTCATTATAAGCAACTTTTGCTTATTTTACAGTATTTTATTTTATTTTATATTATTGTATTGTATTTTCTTTAGTTATTTTATTTGATTCTTTTATTTTGTTTATTTATTTTTTTTGTCATTAACCTCTGCCAGGCTGATTCTGACTAAGGTAGTTTACTTCCCCTGAGGCATTGTTTTATAACCAGAGTAAATTGTACCTCATATGAAGCTTACAGTTTGGCCCACACATCTGTCTCTGTTGCCAGACGTCTCAGTCCCCTAAGAGGTGACCACAAACAAATCACCTCTTGTGGTCAGTGGTGGTGCCCATCATCCACTCACTTAGTGTAGTGGTACTCTGTTTTGGGTAACTCTACATTGAATGACAAGCTTAAGGATTTCCAGTAAACCAGGAAATCATTTAATACTCTGGGCAGTAACCTTATAACCAACCAACACACGTCCCCTACATGTCAACACGTGGGTTGGCCGAGGATTAGTGCCCCTCCCCAGAAAACAACTACAGGGTAACCAAAAATACAAACAAGAGGGCCTATGCACACCTTCATTTTATCTCTCATGAGGTCAGCAGCTTGGCAAGGGTTAAGTCTTTATTGTGTTGATGTATTCTCTGTTTTATTCTTTATAGCACCTGATTATCTTATTTGGCTTTGGAGAGACCTTTCATTGTGGCAGAATTCAGTGGAGATTGTATCTAACCTCTTCACTGAGAAAGATTTTCTTGTAGTTAAATGAAGGTATCAGAAAGACCAAGAATACAGTGAATTATATGTGACAGTCAGGGGTTTAAGACTGCATTAACAAGACAGAAATTGCATGTTAAAGTTCCATGACTACATCAGATTTGCAAGTTTCCCTCAGTTTACAGCAGCTGTTATATGGACAGAGTTGTGATGTTTGAGAGTGGATCTTTGACATGTAATGAGGATGGCCTGTATCTTTTGTCCATTAGTTTGTACTCTTTCATACTTGGATACTGACGCAGACTAGTAAAAGGTTATGGAAGTTTGGAAGCATTACTAATTACTCTGGAATTAATTTTTATTGCCTTCACACACTTTTATTCAGCACAGGAGAGAGTTTTCTTACCGGAGGAGTTAGATACCTTTCATTAACTAGTCAGGGTTCCAGGGGCTTGAATGGTGAGTGAATGGGAGTGTGGCTCATTCAGTTGGGCAAACTTTGGTTACAATCTTATTCTTTATTTTTTTTTTCCTGAACCTCTGGCCACAGCCTCATTCTACCTAGGGGTGGAAAAGGAGGTCTGGACAATGATGATGATGATGATGATAATGATGATAAATACTAAAATCCTTTTATAAGTTGAATAAAATCATCTTTAGGTAGCAAGAATAAACAGTACTAAAAATATGTCATCGAATTCAAAGGGTTAAATATCCAATCTTAGTTTTGTATTGGTATTGTCTTTTGTAGTTTACTCCATTTTTTACCAAGTAATTTTACGCTACTTGGGAAAAGCTTCTTGTATAGTAAGGAGTTAATTAAGACTGGATCTAATCCCTCCCATTTGAAAAATCAACACAATTATCTAGGGATGAAGGCTTAATAAAATAAATTGTGGCAATTTTGAATCCCCAGGTTCATACGATAAATATAACGACAGCGAGTGGCACGTAGTCATTGCATCAAGAGAAGACAACGAGCTGCGTCTTGACATCGATGATTTCAAATCCTATAAGTGAGTGACTGCTGTTTTTGTCAGTTCAGATAAGCTACAATTCTTTGTCCATATTTCAAGTACAGTACAGTCAATCCTGATTATAAGTCAGGGATATGTTCAAAGATATACTGTAGCCATTTTTTTTTCCATACATGTGATGCTGTAAATCAAGGAAGCTATAAAAAAAATTACTCGCATACTGACACTCAGGGGAATGCAACTAGTCACCCTTGCCTTAAATATTGGAACTTAGAAACCCAGTCCCAGGGTTGTATGCTCCTGACAGGGCAGAAGAGAATTGGATGGTAGATAGGTACCTCTATATCCACTCTCTTTCCTTATAGAGTACGTGTGGGAGAACAAGCCATCCCCTTCGATGGTCCTGTGTTCTTTGGTGGAGTGCCAGAGATATTCAAGATCTCTGCAGCAGCCTCAGCCACAGACACCAACTTCTTTGGCTGTTTGGGAGATGCCACTTTGAATGGTCGCATCGTGAACTTTGCCCAGACAGAGGAAAATGTTGGGGCACATCTGGAGAAGTGTCCACTACAAAGGATAACATCTGTGTTCTTTGACAGGGGACAAGGTAAAAGCTAGAATTTATTGGATATGCATGTGCTGTGTTTTGTTATAACCGTCAGTCAGACAGCGGCTTAGGTCTTCACAAAGATGGTCAGAGTGGGGCCAAACCTTACTCATGGGGAAAAGGGAGGGCCACTAAGTCCATTGTGTAAGTGTATTAACTCATTTCCAAACCACTTTCACAGCAGTGTGCACAAATTAAGTAATCCAAAATTTCCAATGACCTAGGCCCCCCATAGCCATGTCAATGCAGCCAGAAGATATCTACCGGTACATATTTATTTTCTGGCTGCCACTTGATGGTTTTGCACTGTTCATCTTTGGAGAGATCCCTTTTGGCTGATGGAGTTAGTGGATAGTTGTTGACTTCACAAGATGAGACAAAAGCAAGTGTTGCAGTGCCTTACAGTATTACCGGTATACCTGTACTGTACAATAATGTTCTGTATGCTGTAATTCCTCACTTATGCTGACACTTGTTCACTACCCAGCAGTATCATGTACTAATGTAAGCTTTATAACATTAACCAAAAGTTCAGCTGATGATCACTGAGCCTTTGTTATCCCCAGCACTTGGGAAATCATTGTCCTTGTTCAGAATCTGCATTATCTTTGAACCATCATTACCCCAGCCAAAAGGGTTGATCATTGCTTGTTCAGAAACCGTATTTAGCTAATAAATTTTTCACCAAGGGGAGTCGGTAAATTTTATAGCTTGATGACAATCTTCCATGGAGAGAGATAAAGGAGAGGGTTTAAGTTTTGGTCCAAAAAAAAAGAGAGAAAAGAAAGATTTTAAAGGATTTTTTTGAGGGGTAATCAGACTTCCCACACAAAGGGTTGAACTGACATGCTGCTCTTCTTTCCCATGGCATACCATCTTAAAGCTGTGGAAACTGTGCAAGTATATTCTGAGAGGCAAGGAGATACACAGCAGGCAGTATCATTCAGTCCCCTGTATTTTCATAAAGTCTTACATATAATCACAGTCTTATATCACAGAGTTATCATGCAGCCATCTCCTCAACTTACAGCTGCATTGAGATAGCTGCCTCACTGGCCCCTCTGTTTTGGTGTCTCCATGGTCTTGCAGTGGACAAGTATTAGTTGTGTTTTGTAATGTACTAGCTCAGATAACTTTAACATTATGCTATAGTAGGACTCACGCACGTTTGCGGCTGTGGTGTGGCCCGCACCTGTGTACAATGGTGCCACGTTTCCCCAACTTGCGATGTGAAACGGAAGCTATTTATGTACAAGGCATCACAAATTCGATAAATTCAGATGAATAAAACTTACATTTGTGTATTTTGATGGATGAATCAACAGTAATCTTATTATGCATAAACTATTTATACAGTAACACAGAAACATGGCATACATATTGTACAGTGTTGCTAAAAGAAATTGTAGTCACTTTTAATGGTTTTTAGCGTAGTTTTAGGGTGGGTAATAATATCACAGTTATGGATATAAGATAATGAGCCTGAAAAAAGAAGAAATATGCCAATATCCAAAGTAAAAGAAGTAACTCATGTAATTCTTGTGAGTGGCAACACTTACCCAGTCTGGCCTAAGGTAAAGTACGTACCTCCGTAGACCCAACCATAGCTTGTACAGGTGTTGCTAGGGAAAAATGCTCACATTTACTGGCTTTTACCATAATTTTAAGGACGAGGAATAATCACATTTATAATCATAAGCTAATATGTAGGACAAAATAGTAGGCATATGCCAATACCGAAGTACTGTAAAAAAAAAATTATTCACTCGCGAGCGGCAACACTTCCACACCCAGTCGGTGAGAGAGAGAGAGAGAGAGAGAGAGAGAGAGAGAGAGGCAGGAGAGGGGCATGCATTGAATGCATTGTCGGCATCACTAAATATAACAAAACCAAATTAACAAATGAAAGCACAATTATAAATAACTTATAAAAGAATCAAAAGTACTCAGGGTGGCTCACATTTCCTGCCAGGAGAGAGAGAGAGAGAGAGAGAGAGATAACGGTATAGAAAACGTGGCAACACTGTACACAGGTGCGGGCCACACCACAGCCGCAAACGTAGGCGAGTCCTACTATAGTCTTGAGTTTTTTTTGCTTTTAATGGTTACATGTGTGTTTATGACAGCATTTACTAATATCAGATCCTGTTTTGTTGAGTGTTCTGATTCCCTGCCTTTGATTATAATTCAAATGTTTGTGTGTGACGGCAGATTTTATTATTTAGTTGTCTGTTGTTTTGTGTGTTTTGCTTATGTTTACCTGTTTGTGTACATCTGTGTAACAAACAGCAACCAACACCAGTGGATATCCAGATCAGCCAATTATAGCCGAGCTGCCTGAGGTAGTGGAGCAGGAGTCTGTCTACACTACCCCACCACCCATTTATATACCTACCACCACCACAGCAGCCACTGCCTCATATACTACAACAGGTACTTTTTAAACAAACTGTAAGTACAGTATTACCAGTACTGATTGTACATGACATGTACGCCATATGTAGTTTATTTTTTATTTATTTTTTTTTTTTGAATACAAATATTCATTATTTCTGTTTTCATTTATCTATTGTGGTGGGTGCCTCCACCTGCCTTCCATTCAGTCAGTGTAGTACTGGCTTTAGGAGACTTAACTGAGTGACAGGTCACACGGTTTCCTTTAAACCAGGAAGCCAGTTACTAAGTTGGGTGGTGACCATATAACCATATGATGCCTGGCAGTGTTGTGAATTGAGATGCTCCACCAGAATGAGCCTGTAAGGGTTCATATTCGAGGGAGTGGTTGGTGTTTACTGCTCACATAATGCCATTCAGGGGTAAGTGAGGCTGACCACCTTGCCATAAATGTCAGGACTGAATGGCCGAGCACTGGACTCCTACACTCCTGATGGGGTAGGAAGGGATTGAATGATGGATTGATGGATCTGTGATACCTGTTAAGAAATAAGGAACCTATATACAGTAGTGTCATAAAGATTACTTGTTTAATCATTAGGTTAAGAAGATCCCTATTTAAAACCAGTTTGATTTAATACTGTATCGATAATGCCAGCTGTGATAAGTCTGCTTTTCTTGGAACTGTAATTTTGTGCCACAGATGTGCTACCAAAATATGTAGCGAGAGTTCTTAACAGGTAAATTGGTCGTTTAGAGTTGGCAACGGTTATTCAGATTAAAATAATTAATGGCACTGACCATAATATCATTCTACTTGTGTAACTTTTATTAATGCAGTTACTGTGACATAAAAAGTGATAATTCTACCAGTACTTACATAGCAAATTCATTGTGGAACTCAAAATCAACATTTTTATATTATTTAATTTTTGTATGTAAGACAGTCCATTTTTCCCAGTGTGTGTGTGTGTGTGTGTGTGTGTGTGTGTGTGTGTGTGTGTGTGTGTGTGTGTGTGTGTGTGTGTGTTTTAGAACCAGATTTATTAACGTATAGATTTGTCACATTCTTATTTAATAGAATCTGATTGCTGAGGTTCATTGTATAGCCCACATACAGTAAAACCTCACTATAACGGACTTCAATAGACCAGAAGTAGCTTTTATCAGAATCGAGGAGCTTCCGGACTAAATTCATATATATTGGATAAAGTCCGATTAAGTCAGATGCAGTCTGGACTGCCAGGCCACATCGGCTATGTTTACCACAATAAAGTAAATAAAAGACATGTTTATAAGTCAAAGAGTGGTGAAAGGGGTATATCTGAGAAAGTTTGAAGGTGGGAGGTGTGATAGGGCAAGAAAAAGTTGACAGATATAATAAATGGCTGTTTGCAGCAGCAAGGTATGGAGAATGATGAAGCTAGGAAACTGACAGCAGATCAAGCTGGTTAGAAGAATTTTGTACAGATTGTATGACAGGGGTTTGGCTTCCTTATTTTTTCCAGTTAAAGTGATAGTCATCAGATAGACTGACGCTGATAGGTGGTTATGAAGTGTTTTAAGTGTTAATGTTTATGCCTGTGAGATAGAGTCAGGTTTCCAGGGGTGTGAATGATGAGAGAATCAGAGTGTGACCCATTCAGTTAGGCAGAATTCGGTCAGTTTCTTGCCTTTTATTTTCCCTCAGGTTTGCTGGACCCTAGCTCATCCCATCTTAGGGTGTGAAAAGAGATCAGGTTTATGATAATGATGAGAAGACATATCAGGAAGAGTGACTGATCCACTTGCCTTAAGTGTCTGGACTGAATAAATGGATGGATGGATGGATGGAAGGACTTAGTTTGTAAAATTAAATGCTCACTCAGTGTCCTAAAAGAGGATAAAATAAGGCAGTCAGAAGAGGAACACAATATGAGATAAACATTGGTAGCATTGTCCTAGCTTTTTTTCCCACGTAATGATAGATGCAGACATAGAGAAAGAGAAGGTGCAGAATGGAATAACTATCAGCAGTATGCCCAGTGAAATGGCCCACACCATCATCCATACATCATTCTAACCCTCAGAATCCTGGTTTCACCTCACAAGCTTAATCATCTGCACATATATATTCTTTTTTATACTTGTAGGGATAAATTTAACTTTATTAAATGATTTATTACTATTTATTATTCTTAACTTACACCATTCGTAGGTGGAAATAAAGGTGATGATTATGATGATGTGTACCTCCATGCTGCCAGGTTTGCTTTTTTTTCTTTTCTGAAGCCTGGATATGTGAATAGAAGACTAAGGTGATTGAAATATTATAGGTCATAGATGATAAATCATGACTGAGGTGATGTATGGTCAAGAAGAATGGTGTAGAAGTTTTCATCACCTGTACAAATTAAATAGATCGAAGTACTGTACTGTACGAGATCAGTGAACTCATTGATGTAGAATGAGAAACTTTACACAAGTATAAGTTGACCAAAAAAAATTATGAGTAATTTAACTGTGGTTGCTAGTGGTGCAGCATTCTTTTAATGTAAAGTTGATAAGGCAGGGGAACTGACACAGTGATTGAGTTGGCTGGATGAAATATGCATCAAGGAACACATGACATGGCCTTGGCACCTCTCTGAACTTGATAGTTAATGAAATGACTGTTTCTGGCAGGTGAATATTAAATGAAACATCAGTAAACCGTTGGGTCTGGTTAGTACTTGGATGGGTGATCGCCTGGGAACACCAGATGCTGTTGGCATCCCTACGTGTCAAGTGGGGTTGGTGGAGGATTAGTGCCCCTCCCTGTAAAACAATTAACTCTAAGCCCTTGGCCACCCCGTTTGGGATGCATGGCGTCTGGCAGTGGATGGATGGATGGATCAGTAAACCCTGGCTGTAATGACCCCAGTATAGCGGATATCATAATTATTTAACAGACACTGCAAAGGCCACTGAATTTCCATCAGCAAAGGCCACTGAACTTCCATCAGCTCTAATGAATAATATCCTTTAAATAGGGCACAATGGGTCACAGTACATGTATTTCTAACCCTTTTTACCCCAGCCTCATCTGAAATTGCCCTCTCCCCATCGTGAGTACCGAGTCGTAGTTACAGACTATAGTAATACTGGATTAGTCAGTGAAGAAGTGCTGTGACGAGGATGTGAATTAGCTGCAAAAGGGCAAAATTATGGGCCTAGTTAGTGTATAATGGGTACAGTGTACATTTTTAGTACTAAAGTATGCCATTGTACTGATTAATTTTCAAATGTTCTTGAAACCCCACCTCGAGGGGGTGGGGGACCATTGGATATAACAGACTGTTGGCTTTATCGGATCACATTGCTCCCAAGTACTCCGCTATAGTGAGTGTCTACTATATACAGAAAAATTATAAGAAAATGCATGCAGATAATTAGGCTATTGATAGGTAGCCAGGATTCCAGAAGCTTGAACGATAGTGTGAATGATTTTGTGGTCCGTTTTACCAGGCTTGCGGTTGATAGGTCTCCCACTTTCATTCTTTCTCTATCCCTATTTCTGGATCCTACCTCACCCCATCTTTAGGTGGGATAGCCATAGCAATGATGAAAACTGTATGCATGGTGTGCTGTATTTTGAGTTGAATTTTTAATATGGTCCAAATTTTCAGAAGAGAGTTACCTGGAGACAACAGAATTGGTGCCTTTGGACAGGTGTGCCCTTCCTGAGGTGCCCATCGAGGAGGAATTTGACCCCCGTTTAGGCAATAGATTCGGTGAGTGTTATTGGCGGCAACAGAGGAGGTAGTACATATGATTTTCCTTTTCTTTATTTCTTTAATGTAAATGTTAACCCCTTCAGAACAGTGATGTTACTTTTATTTCTTTTGCTACCCACAGACAATTTTATTTACTTTAGGATCGGCAGACAGTTGTGTTCATAATGGAATTGGCTCCTTGAACTGGAAGAGGTAGCTGTAGCATTCATTTACCTCTTTACTACCGGGTATTCTTGTATACTGAATAAAATGTTATGGTAATGGCAAGGGTAACGAAACACGACATCCTCTGACTGAAGGGGTTAAATGAGATTCATCATTGGTACATCCATACCTTGTAAAATATAATGGATTTGAGAGTGTTAGAATATGTGTATGTAAAAATTATGTTGGAACTTTAATATTTTCCTTAAGATGAGGATATGATGCATCTTAAAATTAGGAAGTGTGACACAACAGATATTCTTATGTGGATATACAAGCTGTTGATCAAGAAATTTTTAAAAACTATACTGTTCCATGATCTGTTAATGCCACTGTCAAACTTGAATCCCTAGATCAAGATCATCAGGCCGGCTATACATTTGGTGAGTGAGAGTGAGAGTGGGTGGTGGTGTTGATGCATGAGCCAGCACTGTGGACTTGTGCCAGGGCATTCATACCTCCTAACTTACTTGCTATTTTGTTTTTACCTGACAGGACTGGGAAGCTCTCACAACTTGAGATTCAGTGTACGTTAGTTATGGGGAAGTAGTGAGTCTCCTCATTTATATATCAAGCATCCCTCTGATCTGATTACCCATGGCCTTTAACCGAGCTGAAAAGAGTCAGTGATCTTTGTCAGGTTATAACAAACATGCTACTCTATTCTTGGACATGACACTCAAATTTTTGTATAACCAGCGTCAGATCCTATTTTTTGAAATGGGTTGGGGCAGCATTCATTCCTTGTAGATGATTTTCTCCCGAATTTTGAAATTTATAAGTTTTTCTTTGGAAAAAAAAAACAAAGTGTAATCTTACAGAGCTTTTAAGTTATGGGATAAGGTCTGTCAACCATTATGATGAACTGTGGTTTGGATTAAAGGTAAATAATGCAGTGAATTCTCAATGCATTACTCATAAGGAATGATGAGAGCTATTTAAATAATTGAGAAGTACCGTTACAGCAGCAGCCACACCGATTATTCAGTACAAGTATTTTGTTCCAATAAGAATCATCAGCATTTTATTTCAGAGATTGATATCATTTGTTTATTGTCATAAAAATGCTTGGAGAGGGGGAGAGGGAGGGCGAGGATAAGGATGAGATGGAGGGATGGAGTGGAGAGGTATATGAGAGAGGGGGATGTGAGCTGGGAACTAGGCAGTGAAGTGGCATTGGACAGTATGACATGGAGGTGATTTGTTTGTGGCCACCTCTTACAGGATTGAGGCATCTGGCAATAGATAGATTGATAGACCTTTCACTAGGTTTAGTATTACTAGAGACTTCTATACTGTGAACAGTAGATAAAACTTACAGTAGATGGAAAACAGCATTTACAGTAAACGGTTATCAGTTACTAATTGATATTTGTATTGACAAAGACTTGGGAAATTTCTGAATCATTAACAAATTAACCATTCTTGGAGATACGTCCTTTCCATGAAGTTATAATACCAATTGCTTTATCACATGCTTTAGTTTTAATTCCAGTGGAATCATTTATCCTTCCAGTGTTTTGTGTAAAACTTTTGGATTAAGTCCAGCATTGATGTACTGTAGGTTACATCCCCCTTTTTTACTCACACTACTGTGTCATGTAATGATCAGTAAGTTTATTAATGATAATGGAATTTTATTACTGACTTCTTTTAAGCCGCATATGATTGCTTTTTGTGATAATGTACAAGACGCAGAGTTACCTGTCTTGGAGAACCAGCAGTAACTCTTGGTTCACCATCACTAAAGCTGTAGAGTACTGTATTGTTCTGTGCCTGACTTAAAACATTTAACTTAACATACCTCACCTTGACTCAGTGATAGGTTGATGACCAATTTTCTAACATCTCAAACACCCTTTAGGCTTGCTGTGATAGCCATGGCAAATTTTGAAATAGCTTGCACATGATAATCTTGTAATATATGACTTGAATATATAAACAGATTAGCCAATGTTGACTAGCAAGAAAGGGGTGGGAGTATCAGTCTGAAGTAAGTCATTGTTCTGTATAATGGAGAACTCCCATTTAATATTTTTCAACCTGTTTAGATACTTCATCCATAACTTTAATTTTAAAAGTGCTTTAATCATCTTATTCTGTTTCACAGGGAACAAACGTATTAGCCGGATCGAGTTCCAGCACTTGCCTAGCACAGCTCGTGCTGATTTCAAGTTCACCCTACAGTTCAGAACAGTGGCCAACGACAGCTTGATATTCTACGCCTCAGACGCCAGCCATCGGGATTTTGTTGCTATGTATATCAAGGATGGCAAGGTGAGTTGTGACGGTAAAGTGGGATCAACTGGTATCATTTTACTGTTACTGTAGAATGAGAAAGCTTTATAGTTAAAGCTGATACGAGAAAGTGAAAGTGACTGAAATAATTTTTTGTACAGGTATTTCTTTTTAGTTCGTGAACTGTCACTTTCTGTTACATTGTATGTGAGTTTTGTGCTGTATTTACCACTGCCTCTGTCCTTCATCATCTGTCTCAGTCTTCTCTATAATTTTCTCCCTTCCTTCACCTTTGTTCCTGTAGGAAGGTAGATGGAACCCTCATTACAATACCACACAGGTGTTTGTAAATATGGAAGGGAACCATCTTAACCAAGTACAAGCAGTGCTCATTATATGTTGGTGATGTGTTCTAGGGTCTCACAACTTTTTGCAAGCAGCTGGCAGATCAGATTTATGCATCAAGGCAGCAGTGAAAGATTGATAGGCTTATTCCTGCAGAGTATCATAGACAACACAGCAAAAAAAAATAATAATAATGAAATAAATAAATGAATAAATAAAAAGAGTAACATCTAACAAAGAGTTCTGTAATGGTGAGGCCATGAATCCACACATTTCCAAAGTGAACAGACAGCAGCCACCACAGCACACTCAGATCATTGTTTATTATCAACACCTTCATAGCACCTTCTTCCATCCCTCTGACACTCTACGTTCCTATTCCTTTGTACATGCACCACACTTTTATCATTTTTATTTTTATTTATTTATTTTTCTTAATGTGTCTGACTCTGAGCCTAGGCTTCTCAGCCTGCTCCCAAGGCCCAGTAGTCATCCTACATACCATGCACCTCTACATGTCACCACTTCAGCACTAACACCCACCGTCCATATAGAATACATTCTAGGGCTGTCTCATACAGGACTGGTGTATTGGTATTAGCGGGGGTATTTTTACAACATGTCAGCAGGTCTTCTGGTAGATTAGTAAAGTCTGATTTTGTATAAAATTCAAATCTTTGAACTGTTCCTTCTCCCAGCGGGATTTGAAACTGGATTCAGTAGAACTGCAGGCCACCTCTCTACCAATTGAGCCACCGCCTCCCCCAGTAAATTCAAACTCCCCCACCAGTTCAAGTCTCTCTCCATTCGCCATCATATCACACTGAGAGCTGCCTCCTCTCTCAGTAACCATCACATTCGTTTATCAGCATTCAAAACATGACACTCACAGACACACAAACCCTGCGCCAGTCTGCTAAGCTCCTGTCCGCTATCAGCAGTGAACTTAATATCATATGATGTTCACTGCTTGTACAGTTTATGTGTGTGTGTGTGTCTGTGGTAGGTGGGGGCGCTCACCATCCACTCACTCGATGTAGTGCTGCTGTTGGGTGTCAGCCCTTTCCTCTCCTCCATCCTTCTTTCCTTCCATCCTCTTGTGTCTTTCTTTCCTTCATTCTTGTCTTGTCCTTCTGCCTACGGGTGACTTTATACACTCCCTCTTCTGTCTCTCTTTCCTTCATTCTTTCCTCTTCCTTCTGCCTGTGGGTGACTCTACACTCAGTGACAAGCCAAATGGTTTCATGTACACCAGGAAACCATTTACTTCGCTGGGTGGTAACCATATTACCAAATTTTGGCGCCTGGTGGTTTAGTGGGTAATTATTGCACTCCAATCGGATTTTGCCGGTGAAGGTTTCTATCCGAGGGATGGTTGGGGTTGATTGCTCATGTAATGCCACTCAGGGATTAGTGAGGCTGGTCACTCTCATCTTATATGTCAGGACCAACTGCCTAGCCCCAGGCTTCTACGCCCCTCATAGGGCAATGGAGGATTGGATGGTGGATGAATGGATGGATGTGTGTGTGTGTGTGTGTGTGTGTGTGTGTGTGTGTGTGTGTGTGTGTGTGTGTCTGTGTGCAACCATGCATGCATGCATGCACCTGCATGTTTGTGTGTTGTATTCAGAGTTGGATGTGCAGTTATATGGAATGTTTTAAGATTTAGAAGCTGCACCTGATTTATTAAATAACCTCATCTCTTACAGGTTGTGTTCAGTTTTAATCCTGGTGGCACATCAGTAGTGATGAGGACACAGGAGTCTTTCAATAACGGGCAATGGCACAGCATCATAGCAGAGCGTCAGGGAGATCATGGTGTCCTTTATGTTGATGGTTTCAAGAAGGCTAATTCTACTGTGTCAGGAGACTCAAGATTCCTGGATCTGCAGGTTAGGATACCTGGCTTACCAAGAAACCAAAATGGTTTATGTTTGTACAAAGTTTTATTATTGCAATACAGTTTGCTGTGTTAGGTATAAATTATGTAAGAGGTGCCCACACTGAGGTGTGGAAAGTGTTTGAGTGAGCAGAGTGTGTTCAGGTCAGGTAGCTTTTGATGAAAATAATGTTAGAGATAGTCGTTGTTATTCAGTCACCATTTTCGACTGTAGTCACTCCTTTTGCTCTGGTTGAAGTGATTTTCATTTTATTGTTCTTTCTGCAAAAATCAAATAAGCAAGTTACAACTTATGACTCACAAAAAGGTCTAATTTGCATGTTTTGCCTGTGGTAGCAGTAGTACTGGATATCACCAGACAAAGTTAGTCACATATTCTCTCTTATAAAATCAGTATCTCTGAATCAGTTTTAATTATGTATAGTGAGTGGCAAATTCTATGCTTTTTTCAATGTCCAATTAAATGAAATACTCCAAAAATTCCTGGCTTAATAAGTTCAATGCTTTGACAATTGTAAGAATACTTAATTTATATAAATATTGATGAGTTTTGCGATTCTGTTTCACTTGACCATATTCATTTTTCATGAGGGTTTTGAAAAAGTGAAGTTCACATCAATAAGGTCAATAGTTTTGAAAAATTGTACAAATAGAGACAGCTGCGATTTACACCCGTTGGTATGGAAAGCAAACTTTGACTGTATAAGTTTCTCAAACATTGGTTTAGATTCTCCAGAAGTATCGTTTCGTTTCGTTTCGTTTTTAAAGGCTCCAACATGCTTGCATTTGTCGGCCTTGGTCACCTAATGGCGGCTCTCCATGCTGCACAATCCATTGCAGCCTCCCTGTTCAGTCCCTTAACCCTAAGGTCACACTTAATGACCTCGTCCCATGTCTTTCTCAGTGTACCCCTCATAACCCCACCCCCAGTATTAACACTTCTCACCTTCCTCACCCAGTTATCATCCCTCATCCTCTCCACATGTCCAAACCACCTCAATCTACTTCTCCTTAAACATTTCAGGCAGATGATAACACTTGCTTGTCTTATCACAGGCACCATATTACTACGGAGGGATTAACCCAGATGCAGCAGAAATGGTGCGGCCTAACACGGAGGGGACAGATATCTCTTTCAATGGTTGTCTAAGGCAGCTACGCATGAACAACCAGCGCATGTCAGGAGAACACGTAGCCTACGCAGTTGTACCGTGCTCAGATAACGTAGAACCAGGGATCTTCTTTAAGCCAGGGCCCCGAGCCCATGTCATTTTGTGTATGTATTTAAATCCTCTTCATCGTAACCATATTTCTTAATAACTAGTATTAACCCCTTCAGTCCAGCAATGCATTTCTTAATTTGTTCTTACTACGTGTATCTCTATATGATTTTCTTCACCATAGGGTAGACTTTTCACAGTGGATGGTGGTAGATATAGTGTTCATTACCCTTATCATTGCTTGATGTCTCCCTTGAGCCAAATAAAATTGTTTAATGGTAGCAAAAATAATAGATAAAAAAACCTCCTCAGAGTGAAAGGGCTAAAATTTGAAAATACCCTAATAGAGAAATACTATATTGTAATGATTATGCAGCATTTACTGACATACTATAATGGAAAGTTCAAAGTTATAGGACCCCCTGGAAGTGCCATGTCATAGAAATAATCTCAACTGAAATTTTCCAGGTTCAGGAGCTCAAGAATTAATATAGATACATTTAAATTTCAGTCACATTATATCAGGAAGCACATGAATACAGTAGATTCCTAGCTTAGTGAACTGAGGAAGACAAAATGGAGTCAGTTAATTGCAGTGTGGTTGGCCTTTTGTTGATTAACGTTGCACTTTGTTCACTGACAGTAGCTACAGCATTTGATTATTATTATTATCATTCTATTCATTGGCTCTTCTCTCTGTTTACTGACTTTTTTCTCTTTTATTAGATTGCATCATAGTATGGAGTCCTACTGTTGCCTTAGGTTCTTTCTTTCTTTCAAATATTTGTCAGTTTAGTGGCATTCCTTTATTTTGTGAATTCACTTCAAACTTGACCCATTTGTTCCTTGTGTTTATACCCTGAGACACCATTTTTCACTTTTTGGAAACAGTCTTATTGGGTTTATGGTCAAACCATACAAACACTCAAATTTTGGAACCTTATTTTCTTATGTGTTCATTATTGATCATTGCAATTTACACAGAAGTATGTCAGTGTATTATAGATATGTGGAGACTCCTGTATTCCTTTGGGAGTGTTGGCAATCTTTAATTGACACTGCGCTCCCTGTCAACAGTGAAGCGATTCAGTGTTGGGCGAGTGTTTGAGATGACAATGGATATCAAGCCGCGAAAGAACAGTGGTGTGATCGCATCAGTCCATGGTCGGCGAGACTTTGTTCTACTGGAGCTCAGAAACGGAACACTGAAGTTGAGTGTGGACAACGGCAAAGGCATCATGAGTGTCCAGTACAAGCCACCATCACCATGGTCCTTCTGTGATGGACAGTGGCATTCAGTTAAGTGTAAGTACCTCATCTCATAAGTCTGTATACAGTAGAACCCCATAATTGCCAAACTCATAATGACTTCACTAATTAGTGAGTTCTACCTAAAATAAAAATACAGTAGTCGGAAAAATACAGAAAGCAAACTGGAGGAATATGAATTGAATTGGTAAGATCTTTCTGCTGAAAGTTCAAAGCATATTTAGTGCTCATTCTTTTGTTCGCTTTTGTGTGTATATGTGTGAGAGAGAGTACTGATGCAGACAGTAATGTATTCCATTAACCCTTTAATAACCCTCGGCATTGAACAACCCTTTACAGTACCGGTGTCAGTGACATCGAGTTAGCATGAGCTAGGAAAGATTTAGTAAGTGGAAGAATGATATAGGGTATGAGAGTTTGAGATTAAACATGAATAACACAGAATGGTGATATACTGTATAGGGCTGGTGAAGGTACTATACTGGCATAGCAGAAAGAGAATGGTCATATGCAGTTTGCCACAAGGGTGCAGTATTTTATGCAGTGTTTGTAATAAATGGATGTGCAAAAAATGTAGTGATATTAGAGGTAGGCTGCAAAACAGTGCTGATTTTGAGTGTGTGGTATGTAAAGGTGGGCAGACAAAAGGAGAGAGGTGGGAAAGGATTAATCTTGCTGGAGTATTTCTTTAGCGTGTGGAGTTTTGTTATTTGGGGGCATGATATGTGTTGAAGATGGGGCTGGTGCAAGCTCAGTAGCAAGGGTAAGGAGTGGATGGGATAAGTTCAGGGAGCTGTTACCTCTCCCAACATTGCGAATGAGAAGGCTGTCCCTCTGTGCTAAAGGGTCCTCATATGCAGCACGTGTTAGGAGTGTCATGCTGTACAGTAGCTGGGCAGTAGAGGTGGATATTCATAGGCTCAAGTGTTCAGAGATGAGATTGATCATATGGGTGTGTTGTGCTTCTTTGATTGACAGGCTCGGGGTGTTAGGATTGTGAATGTAGAGTGAGGGGTTAGGATTGTGAATGTAGAGTTGAGAGGAAGAATAGAATTGACTGTATTAATTGTGATTAGAAGGGACGGATTGAGATGGTTTGGGTGTGTGGAGAGGATGGAGAATGATGGCTGAGTGCGTAGGGTGGGAGGGTTGCACATTGAGAGTGGAGTTGCAAGAGACAGACCAAAAAAGACGTGGAATGAGGTAACAGAGTGTGACTTCAGGGATAAGGGACCAAATAGAGAGGTTGTTAGAGATCAAACAGCTTGGAGAGATGCCATAAAGTGACCAAGAGAGATGCCAATGTATACAGTTGTGTTGAGGCTTTTATAAATACTATAAAAGGAATCAAAATGAAATAAGCGTGAATGCCAGGTCATAAGCTTTTATCACGCATTGCATCACTCACCACTGTCAGCATGTCAGAATAGAGCCAAGGCCAGAACAGTATTCCAGTGTACAGCAGTACCTCGTTATTCAGTGAACTGTTATGCAATGAATCACATTTATGGTGATAAAATGCCAGGACCTTTTTTGGATATGCAACCGTATTTTTGCATATACAGTACGATCATTATGGTCCTATACGATGCCCTGCTGGTTAATGTATGATCACTATTTTCACTTGTATGATCACCGACATGGAAGCTTGGAGTCATTTGTTTGTTCTGATATGGCCTTTGAACTTGGTCACTATTGGGTATGGTGGTGTCATTGGTGGAACAGTAGTGTAGTGTAAGAGTTTAGGCAGCAATTGAAGTGAAATAACTACCAGTTCAGGTGGATTAGAAACTTGTTTTTAGACTTTGTTGGATGAGTGACTCTTGACCAAAAACATATCCCCATTGAACAACCCTTGTTATAATTGACTTGACATGTGATAAATCATTATGTGAGGGGTTTGTCCATGCACATCATCATAAAATGAGGGCATGCTGTAGAAGAAATTGGTGAATTTAGTAATGTTTGAAATGCTTCCTGAGGCATTAGTATTAAATTTTTGTGGTATTTCAAGGATAATAGTACTTGAGGACACTACCCCTCCTCCCCTTACCGTGGTAACCCCACCACCAGCTCTGCTCAAATAAGTTCGCATGTTCTTTTTCCTATAAATTTTCATTAAGTGGTCTGATATTGCCTTATCTTTTTTTGTATACAGGTAACTTAAACTTCCTGAAAATATAAAATGGTAGGTTTGGCCATGTGGAGAGAATGGAGAGGGAGGGGAAGGCCAAGGATGAGATGGAGGGATGGAGTGGAGAGGTATATGAGACAAGAGGGTGTGAAGTGGGAGCAGGGCAGTGAAATGGCGGGGGACAAGGTGATGTGGAGGCAATTTGTTTGTGGCCACCCCATAGAAGGGATTAAGGGATCTGGCAATAGATAGATAGATAGTATGGTGAAATCCAAAGATGGCAGTCAAATGAATCTCTGAATGAGCTGGCTAATTTACATCGATATACATATACTGTTTATTATTTATGATTCTCCTATTTGTATTATGTGTATGGAACCAGTTTAGTGTGAATGATATGAACCCATTGCATTTTCCCCCAAATTAGCATATAAAAATGTAATCACAGAAGTCAGTTATTAATACTCTGCTGTTCTTTCCCTCTGCCCTGCTTTTTCCTGTCCTGTTTCTCTGCTGTTTGTTCTCTGTTTCTTATCATACATGTTCATTGGATGCATTGCACATTATGTCTCTACCTTGGTTTATGTTGATATGCTTTTAATTTGCCTGCATTTCCTGCCCTTGGTTTATGTTGCTATGCTCAAAATTTTCTACCCTTGGTTTGTGGTGTTATGGCTTGAATTTGCCTGCATTCCCTGTCCTTTGTTTTATGCTGTGCTTTGAATTTGCCTGCATTCCCTGCCCATGGTTTCTGTTGCTGTGCTTTGTACTTGCTTGCATTCCCTACCCTTTGTTACTGTTGCTCTGCTGTGAATTTGCCTGCATTCCTTACCCTGTGTTTGTGTTGCTGTCCTTTGGCTGTACATCCATTCCCTGCCCTTTGCCTGCTTTTATTTGTCTATTCTGCTTTGTCCTGTCTTCTTCGTGAGCTTTCATACTTTCTTGCATTGTTTTTCCCTTCTGTGCTCTTTCTTGCTGCACATTACTCCGTCTCTCTATACCCCTACAATCTTCAATTTGCTTTGCCATGTCTCACCCTGCCTCGCTGGGTACTTGTCTGCTCCGCCCTATCCATCCCTTCACCAGTGATCAAGAACAAGAATATTGCCATTCTGGTGGTGGATGACATCACCACCAATCCAGCAACTGGGAAAGTTGGTGCAACTTCCACAGACACCAGGAATCCACTCTTCCTGGGCTCACAACCACTGTTGAACAAGCGACGGGGAGATGCCACAACTGAAAAGTATGTTGGCTGCATCCGCAACGTCATGGTCAATAAGGAAGTAATTAATCTTGCGTATGCTACGTATGTTGGGGAAGTGGATGCAGGTGCTTGCCCAACAAATTAATTGTGATGGAAATGTGATGCCATTGTGTGCGAGGTCACCATCAGTTTATCTTTTGAGAGAACTTGAAAGTAAATACTGTACAGTAGTATTTTAATTATTTTGAAGATTGAATTTTACATGTAGTGTTGAGTGAAAAACATCCAGAACTATTTCCGTTATTAATATTTTCACTGTACACATTAAATTGATCTGATGGTACTAAATACTAATGCTGTATTAATCATGGCAGTTGTATTTTCCCAGCAACTGTTGTAGATGAAAAATATCCACCCTACCTAAGGTTTGTTTACCTAGTTAAATTACTGTACTGTGAATGATATTGAAACTAAAGGATTGCCAAGAGTACCCAAATTATTTGAGCACCAACCAGGAAGGAAGAAAGTTTAATAATGGGATCAGAGAAACCACACAAGCCTTCCACCATTACGGTACCTCGGCACTCTAGCAGTTGTCTTTCTTTGTCTGAGTGGATGATAATGAATTACAAAGTATGGATCTAAGAAGTAATGGTCCAAAGTTCAGGCGTTTTTCTTTCTTACAAAATATGAACCTGCTACTGTGCAAATTAGATTGTCAAGTTCCCTTAAAGAAACACTTCAAGGAAAAACTTCCCTTCACATTTCTTTGGTCTAACTTTTACATCTTAGAAGCTGACCAGTGTAGAGGTAACAGTGTTTTCATGTATTGCAACCTGCAGTGGAAGGGTTAAATCACATGAGCATTTTGTAATTCCTTTGTGTTCTGCATTTATTAGTTTCACTCAATTTATGTGATGAAATTTTGTAAATTTTGATTTGGCTTTGGTTTAACGTAATTTGGCTTTCATTTTTACATTCTCATAAACAGTTTGTTTCACCTATTATTGTAAATAAATTTCCAAAATTTTTTGTCAGCTGTTACTGTTACCACAATCTTTTTATATGTAAATAAGATTGTATGAAAAGTATTGAAAATTAAGAGTGGCCTATGGAAAGGAATTGTTTTTGTTGTGCAACAAAAAACTGAGAACACAGACGGTGCTGAATACTTACATCAGAAATTCATCCATCCATCCATCCATCATCCAATCCTTTGTCGCCCCATGAAGAGCGTAGGAACCTGTGGCTAGAGGCAAGTTGGTCCTGACACTTAAGATGTGGACCGAAAGACTTAGGACAAGGTCACAGAATGTGACATCAGAGATAAGGGGCCAAATAGGGAGGCTGCTAGAGATCAAGCAATGTGGAGAGCTACAGTTACGTGAACAAGGCAAACGCACACAAGCATGTTGGAGCCTTACGTATATGATACAATATGATTTCTTGGTCACTGTTATACCATGTTTTTGGCCCACATTGCATAGAGGGCCTGCAACTCTGGCCTCAGGTGTCATAGTGTACTGATAAATTCTTTCTGGCTCCCTGCTTCTGTTTATGATACTCACTTTTGTCACTTTTATTGTGGGCTTATGTGTATGCTATATTTTAACCAATGTTGAGTAGTTCAGTATGTTCAGTGCTTCAAAATATGAAGCTGGCCAACCAAACTTTGTGTCTGCTGCTCCTCCACATGTGATTACCTATAATGCACAGTTCTAATTGTCAGGAACAATTAATATAGTCCATGGTGTTCACCTTCATTTCCCTGCTAGAGCAGCCCAGGCCAACATGTTGTTTAGAGAACACAGCCTGCTGTTTTGGTTATTTGGTGTTAGTAGGGCTAGTAAATGGTGGCTGGGTAGAGGTGTCCCTTTACTGTCCCTGTTGCAGTTAGGACGAGTATACCTTCCAAACTGTATTCATGTACATTTTTATGACCAATATTTTATTACTAATCAGCCACATCATAAAACCCTACATTGTGATTTTTCAAGGTTACATGAATTATTAACCTCTGTGCATTGTATCTTGGCTGCCTCTGGGCCTTGATGTTAGCCACCATCCTGGTGTATTTACCATTCAGAGACCATGGAAGCCACCTCATTCAGGTTGATACTGGAGTGGGCAGGGTCACTTGTAAACAGAGCCACCCCCTATTTACCTGGAGGTTATTGACCTCAGTGGTCACTGCAGTGATGTCCTTTGGAACATTCAGCTGAGGCAGGAGGTTGATCAGAATGGCAACTGACAAAGTTACATGTCATTAACCATATTATTCAACACTTCACTTGATGATCCTCTCAGTCAAGAGGAGTTGTATACAGGTCACTAACTTAACATGCAGGGACTTTAGCATATGCCAGTCCAGACAGTTCCTTAAAGCTAATGAAAGGGCTACTGACCCATACCATATCCCCAATCTGGCTTATGTTCTGTGCACCATCCAAAGGTTACTAACTCTTTCAAATTAACTCAGATCCAAGCCCATGTACTTGGAGCCTTCAGATTTGGACCTATCACCATGGCCTTTATCATCATTAGCTATCATAGCACTGTACCAGCAGAGATTGGAAACCCATACTGTGATGAAAATGCAAATGTACCACTTCATCTACATGACTGGCATCAACATAAAATCACTTGTTTCAACATCTATATTTTATGGGGCAATACTTCTTCCCTATCACAGATGCATTATATTACTTTTGAGTCACTACAAGTCTTTTCAGCAAATCCAGGTGATGACACCTTACCAGGTATGTGAGCAGTAATTACTGCTCAGTTAACATCTGGCCATATCTTTGGAAGCCATGGTAGAAGTGGTTGACCTTTAACCTTCAATACTGACCAGTCACCATCTTCTAGCAATCCCAAAACTCAGGACTGTAGGTGACCATTGCAACTACTACATCAGTGCCCCTTGCTAGACCAGACAAAATGCTTTCTTTTCTTTGTTTGTGGACTTGCTTCTTCACCTGATATGGTCTAGGTCCTTTAATTATACCTACACAAGTTCTTGTTCCCCTCCTCTGCCCTACTTAGCTGGAAAGACACCAAAGGGATAGAAAAATGAAAGAGTCACATTTGGCACAACACAAAGAAGCACTACTTAAAGTACAGTTGGTTTGTTATCACCTGACAGAACTGGGCCTTCCCACAACCTGAATATGAAGGGTTGGAAGCAACATTCATGTGCCTTAGTTATGAGGTATGAATGTGTCTCTTTGGTTACTAGTCAAATTAACCCTCCTATGTAAGAACTGACAATCAGTGTTCAAAGTGGCTTCAGACCCTTGAATGTTTAGAACAAATGCAATACAGCATTTAGTGCACAATGTCTTGTCTGTTACTGTGTGATGTAGCAACCATCAGAGAATTCCGTTAAATTGTATTACCTGTACATGTAAATAATTCCTTTCATTTCTTGAATTTTGTTACATTACACGTTACAATGGGAATACTGTACACTCTTTAGATGAGGGCAACTTTATCTTTTTCTTGTTATCTCGTAGGCAATATGGAGGAGGGGGGAAGGGAGAACTTAAACAAAGATCCTCCTAAATTTGTGGAATACTGTAATCAATTTTGCACAGAGGATGGTGTCTGAATTAGTGTTAAACCAAGGATTTACTGGATGAATGCTGGCAAATCCACAGAACCATTAAATGATAGAAATGACCTGAAGAAATCTGAGATGATTGTGATGGGATTGAGATTCTTTTTTACCGGACAAATTTGCAGGAAAGGTGTATATCAAGGATGCCTCTTCAGGGACATATGCGTACAATAACCTGCATGATAAAGCAAAGAATCTGATATCTTGAAAATGAATGGATATGAGGATGTACTTTCACTCAAAACTAGTAATGGCTTCAGCTTCTCTTTCCCTTTCTGGTTGATATTTTTTCCCATATAATTGTAATGACAGAAGGACGAGGACACGGTAATTAGGTTAAACAAGAAGGTAACAGAAGCTTTGAAATATGATATAATTATCAAACAACAGCTGGCCATAAAGCACCAAATGAGGTCAGATTTTAGCAGCATGGTGCACACACTCCAGCACTATGTTTGATGACATCTGACATTATATACACCGTATCTATTTATAGTGAAGAATTAATTCACCAAATTTCATCATTATACCAGACTAGAGTTTTACAATATATTTTAACAGTTTGCTGCGAGATGCTCTTATAACAAAGCAATCATTTACTGAGGGTCTATTGAAAGCGGCCTAAAGTCTGATCCTCAGGTAACCAAGCAACATTCCTACACTCCTCACAACACTCAACAGTAAACTAAACAAAAGCTCCTGTCCTAACAGAAAGCAGTTTCATAATAGTTACACTGTCAGTGATGATTCAGCTTAGGTATTAAACATAAAGAGCACAGCAGTACTGGAAGCTGCTTAGGATAATTCTGATATATTACATCATCATCATCCGGACCTCCTTTCCCATCCTACGGCAGGGTGTGGAGTAGCACGTCCAGACACCAATATAAATTTATGGGTAGTTTTCATAACCTGGCAATAATTTTTTCTTTATATATTTACATATTGACATTATTCAAAATCAGGTATAACACAGAGTAAGGGGGAGTCTTCAGATATCAACAAAAAATACAAATTAAAAGAATAAAATCAGTTGTCATTATCAACACAATACAGAACAGAACTTGTTTATACAGCCTCTAGCCACAGCTGACCGGTTCGTTAAAAGCTTACAATGGTACACGTCAATTACAGAAAGCAAATAATAATGCAGATGTTGGAGAGAAAAAAAAAAAAGACAGCACAACACAGAAATCAGTTCATTATACAATAGCTTTGGTTTTAAAATTAATATAAAACATGATTAACACACAAGTAATCACATTACATCTCCAGCCTAACTTTCTCAGTAGAGTTGTAAAGATAAGGAACTAAATAACCTCTGGTGCACAAATAAAAAGCTTCACCTCCACATCCCCAAAGGAAAACAATTCACCGGTATACGAACATTACGTACAAATATTTACAAACAACTTCAAATTTTTTAAAAACCTCAGATTAATTATTATACTAGTAACTTCTTGTGCCTTTTTATATCATGACTAAAGCTGATGATTTCTTAATTTAACACTACACTATAATCTAACACAACCATAGGAAATACTTTTAATTCTTTGCATAGCAAGACAATTAAGGTAAAGAGCAACACTTATGTTCAACCAAGTAGTTTACAGTTAATATCCAGCGTCAATACCGTACACACTGAAAGACCTTCACCTGCACCAACTTTTGTCTCCAACACACTAGCCTTGGCAATAAAATATTTTGGCCACAGATTATAACAGGCATACCAGTGCCCTATATACTATACTGTATATGTCTTATTTCACTGACTACCCCAGAGACAGCACAAGCTCTGGTGGAAAATGCATTTCCAGAAATTGCATTCCCTAACACTAAAGCAGCAAAATTCAAGCTGCAGGAGTATAAATATGCCAACTGATGGTAATCATGATAATAACTGTAGAGATTACTGTACTGAAGTATAACAGGTGTAATATGCACTGCCATGTGAAAAATTATGCATGTCTGGTTGTGGATATACTCACTTGGAGGATACAGAGTGATCTACGGCTTGAATAATATACCGTGGTCTAACTTTGGGCCATCGGAGACCCCAAAGGAGTAATAAAGGATTGATTATAACCATTTTAAATATATCTATACTATTTTGTGCTTGGTAATGTATTCCCTTAATTCATATACACTGCAAGCATTCCCTATGGCACTTGACCTTCGTTTGCTGGATACCTAGATATTAATGATCTTAGCAAAACAGTGCAAATGGACTAACTGAATTTTGTTTACTACCTGTGGATTTGGTAAGATATATGAGTTACTGTGTCATGAGTTGCTTACTGAGAACACAGCCCATTATGTAACACTATGTACTACGTTTGAAAATGGCTACAGTTGAAACAAATTAGTGGTAAGTAATACCCTACATTTTACACCAGTAACACCACAGCATAAATACAGTCAGTCCTCACTTGAAGTCCAGGAGGTGTGCAGGGAAAACGTTAAACAACTTGAAGTAAGACATGCCTGTGGTTCATGACTGAGGGTTTACAAGCACAAACATAGACAGACTTCAAAACAACTTGTCTATAAACCACGACCAAGTTTAGGAAAGTCTTATTCATCAACAACTTAATAATGAAATCAAGCATAGCAACTTGAAATGAAGACTAACTGTATTTACCAACCATTAACCCAGACCTGGACATCTTTTAATTTTGATCTTGCCACCTCCTGATTATTTTATCCAGCTTGGGACTGATTTTCTGAACTGGAGGGGTTAGGTACACAGTAGAGTCTTCATAAACCCCTTCAGTACAAGAAGCCCATCATAAACTGAATGAAACTGACGTGGCAAGGACAAACTACAGAGGACATCACCTGGCTTCAAAGAGTTAACGCTGCAGGGCACAATATATATCATCAAGTGCTGGTTTACGTATTTTCAGGAGGACTGGAAGCTACTGAATTACCTACTTGGAAGGCTTCTTTATGTGTTCTAACAGCGGTGTTGCATTTGGGATACACAGTACATGGACTTTCTTGTAATACTCCTCTTACGACATTAACCCTTTCAATATGATGGCATGATTTAATATTGCTTTCTTCTGTCACTTTTATCTAGTTCTGGATAGACTTTCTTGTACTGGGATGGTCAAATGCAACCTTAACAAACTCCTTTCATACTAGA
The DNA here is from genome assembly GCF_032717465.1 of Coenobita brevimanus. Classification (NCBI taxonomy): domain Eukaryota; kingdom Metazoa; phylum Arthropoda; class Malacostraca; order Decapoda; family Coenobitidae; genus Coenobita; species Coenobita brevimanus. The sequence goes on along the minus strand of NC_137063.1, from coordinate 2,544,982 downwards.
CTTAAATCACTGAATAAACTCAACTGGTGTTAGTGTGATTCAAAGATGTCATCATACTGAGAGGGTTCATATTAACACTTGACTCAGGCATTCATTCAAAACTGTCAGAGTGCAACTGACAAGAGTGCACTCACTTGTGTACAGATTTATAGCACTGTACACCAAATACACTATTGCATAATGAATTACAAAATATCACCATCAAACCTGTCTCCCTTCCCTGACACAAGGAAAAATGAAAGGGAGGGAAAACCACTGGCTCAACACAGGTACCAAGAAAATTATACATAAATAAAATTAACAAGCTTCAAGAGAATCATGCACACACAAGCACACAAACATAATAAACACACAAACACATTAAACACACACACACAAACACACACACACACATACACACAAATGCACTCACACAATGAAGTTAGCACCGTGAATCACAGTTTGCCTCCTGCTTCTGCGCCTCCTCCCCTGTGTAGCGCCCTAGGACCAGAGACCTGAGGAGTGGCCCCACCTCCGCCGGCTCCTTGAGGGCTTCCAGCAGCATCTTCTCTACATTACGCATGATGGCCAGTTTCTGTCGTGGCTTCAGAGGGTATTCAATTTTCTCAGTTGGGCCACCCTGGCATGAGATCAAGAGCTGTGTTGTTTACAGATCTCAGAAGTCTCCATAACTGTTAACCATTACTACAGACTGTTTTGTTTTTCATACTGCCATGTTAATTTTCACTCTAATTTGACTATGCAGTGTTTGGATGCTGTATGAATCAAGACAAAAGTATATACAGTATGAGTATTTTAGAGAGTTTATAACTACAACCCGAGCATTATATATACAGTCAGTCCTCTTTAACCCCTTGAACATGAAGATGTATTTTTGGCCTTATTCTTGTTATCCACAGAACGTGTATCGCTGGAGATGACTGTACAAGTAACCATATTTTATACCAATGTTGTCATAAACTGAACATACTGTACAGTACACAGAATGTCCTTACTATGTGTCAACTTTCTTAACATTACTCTGTTATTAATTCCACAGTAATAAACAGAAAACTGTCCACCGAATGCAGCAGCATGACCAAGTCTTCATAAATGGTGAAGCCAAGACCTACCCTGGCAGAGCCAATTGCCACACAATGTGAACACACATTAAATAAACCAAAATTTCAATGGAGGGGGGTAAGGGTCTGTCTATGGGGGATCCAGGGTTCACTGTGGGTAGGGCATATGAAAGTTAACTAGTACCAAAAAGGCTGATCTGCCAGTTTCCACCAATTTGCAGGACCAGATGCTCAGAAAAGGATATGCTACTTTGGAATACATCACAGACAACAAAAGGTTACTATACCAATAACCGACATACAAGTGCACATACCTTATACCAAAAATTGACAGAGACAGTGTGGCCAAGGCAGGGTAGACTCTCAATGTGATGCCACCAGTACATGGGGATATAGAGGACGTCCCCAGGCCCCACCACCGCCTCCACGCCTCGCAGACCCTCCAGCCCCGGGAAGCTCTCCGTGTCCGGCGCATCAAAGTCCACCTTCAACAACAGGTATTAGGCACATTATGGTAAAATCCTGAACTCTAACAATAACCCTCTGAGGACAGTTGAGACCACCACAACCACTGCCACCACCACAACCACCACCAGCATCACCACCACCACACTTTAATTGTTATATACAGTCACCCACAAAAGTAGTGTTACTGACCCAATCCCTTAACTCCACCCCCAAGCACCTAATTCTCGAACCCTAACTAACCCCAAACGCTACTTACACTTCTACCAGTGAAATGACTCTTTCCGCAGTTGCAAATTAACCCCATCATTATAATAACATCTTTTCTAGTTCATCATCATCATCATCGTCATTATCTAATCCTGTGTTGCCCCATAAGAAGCATAGGAGTCCGGGGCTAGGCAAGTTGGTCCTGACATTTAAGATGAGAGTGACCAGCCTCGCTCATCCCTAAGTGGCATTACATGAGCAATAAACCCCAACCACAATAAATCCCAACCACCCTTTGGATATAAACCTGTACCAGCTCAATCCAACTGGAGCGCCTTAATTACCCTCTAAACTACCTGGGATCACGCACCATAATCTGGTTATATGGTTACCACCCAGCTTAGTAAATGGTTTCCTGGTGTACAGGAAACCATTTGGCTTGTCACTCAGTGCAGAGTCACCCATAGATAGAAGGAAGAGGAAATAATGAAGGAAAGAAAGGCACAAGACGAAAGAAGGAAAGAAGGAAGGAAGAGAGGAAAGGGCAGTCACCCGAGAGCAGCACTACAATGAGTGAGTGGATGGTGAGCACCCCCATCTACCTGATTAATCACTTGCCTTAAATATCTGGCATAAGTAGCCTATCCCCAGGTCCTATATATTCTTGATGGGGTAGTAATGGACTGGGCGATAAACAGATATGGCAGACATATAAAATATTCTCCCACACCAGCCAAGAGCAAGTGTGTGATGCTGCTAACAGGAATGGCACTAAGTCTCTGGCTGCTCAGATAAACTCCCCTAAACCAAAACACAAGTACATTTACTGACAGCAAACCTGCATGTGCTACCATAAGTAAGGACAAAAATAAAAATGGCACTGAGGTAACAGTTTTGAGATGCTGATCCATGTACTCAACGCGCTGAGACAATCAGGAGAGGTGGACTGAGACAGTGGTGGGTGGTGGGGCATGATAGGGAAAGTACACCTTGTGAATGTGAGCACGGTGGGCCGGCTGATTGTTGAGGCTGCCACTGTACTGATAATCACATCAGGGCATAAATGAGTAGGGTGAGTGGACAGGAATGGGGAGGAAGGGCTGGGATGCTGGTGGGCAGTGGGGCATGATGGAGGAAGTAGATGCTGTAAAGACGAGTGATGCAGACACACGGGTAAGATGACAGTCACACACGGGGGAATGAAAAATATATGAGGTGAGTGGATGGGTGTGGGTGTGATGAGTTAATATGGCTGGTGGTGGGGAAGAGTGGGATGATTACAGCATGGGAAAATGAGCAGGGTACAAAAGATGGTAATGGCGATAGCATGGGGGATTGTACCGTTTTTTTTTTTTTTTTTTTTTTTTTTTTTATAAACACAAGGAAGAAGGAACCAAAGGCCAAGAGCCCACAAACCATTCCTTCCAAGAAAAAAATAATACAAAAGAGAGCCAAATTTCAAGATCCGTTCATTTCGAGATGTCTGAACACACTGCGCTTGAAAGACTGGAGATCATAGGAAGTAGGAAATACAGACAGAGAGAAACAATTCCAGAGTTAACCTGTTGCATAGATGAAGGACTGGGAGTAATGGTCATCTCTTGCATTAGAGAGCTGGGCAGAAGAGGGATGAGAGATTGTTGCTAGACGGGTGCTACACACCTCCTGTTGTGGTGGAGAGATGCAAGCACAGTTCAGTGAGCAGTGACCATTAAAGCAGTGACAGAAAAGAGATAAAGATGCAACAATATGGCGAAGAGAGAGAGGTTGAAGGAAGCCAGTAAGAGGAGAAGAGTTAATGAGATGAAAAGCCTTTGACTCCACCTTGAGAAGAGCTGTATGTGGGAGCCTCCCCCCACGTAAGTGTTGTACTCTACACAGAGGTGAATAAAACCCGTGTATAAAGTCACATTCTATGACTTCGTTCTAGGTCTTTTTCGGTCTGCCTCTTGCAACCCTACCATCAATATTCACACTTCTAATACTGGTATTCAGCCATGATTTATTACCAACAAACAATGATTACAAAACCCTTGACAGACAAAGAAAGTATTGTAATTATTCAGATCAATACAGTTATAACATAGTTTTCTGAAACTACTTATTTCATAAAGCTTGTAGCCTACAGTATGTATACTTCTATCTATCAATCTATCCATCTATCTATTGCCAGACACCATAATCCCGTAAGGGGTGGTTGTTTGTCTTTGAATTGATTGTTTTACAGGGAGGGGCACTAACCCTCCACCAACCCACTTACTGACACGTAGGGAATGGGTTGGTTATACGGTTACCACCCAGCACTGTAAATGATTTCCTAGCTTACAGGAAACCATTAGGCTTCTCACTCAATGTAAAGTCGCCTGAAAAGGAAAGAAGATCAATAAAATGTGACAGAAAAGATGGGAGAAATAGGAAGAGAGGGGGCAGACACAGGAAAAAAAAAAAGGATAAAGGTGGAGGAAGAAGTAGGCAGCACTACTTCCAGTGAGTGGATGGTCACCACCACCTACCACCTTGTATATTTAAAAGATAAAATAATTTTGTACTGTGCTGCACTACACTTACTGCTCACCCAGTCATTCAATTATTGTACCAGTACTCTATTTACAGTCACTACTCGTTTTACGTTGATTTGGTATACGATAATGTGCTACAATGATAACAGAAAAGTTCCACCCCAAAATCTGATTTCTGATGAATTTCCCGCTATAATGATATTACCCTCAGAAATTTTCGTACGAAGCGCCAGGCACACGCAAGGCGACAGTCGCTTGTCTCAGGCAAGATGGTGGCCCCAGTGTGCAGAGCATTGCTTCGGTTCAGTTGCGGTCCCGCCATCCCTTCAAAGCCCTGTCTTTTCCACTCATTCACGTGTGCCTCCCTGCTAACGTCACCCCTCAGCCAAGCATCGTGCTACAGTAGGCCTATACTTTGAGTAGCACCAGGCCAACATTACGCAAGTGTGATTGTTGTGTTGTTGCAACGATTTACTGTACGTGAGTAACGCTGCCTGCATTGGTGTGATAGTGTTTGTTCTGGTCTTGGAGACGACTCGGACCGACACAGGAAGTGATTAATGTGGGTTGTCATTTTTATTTCAGTCTTGGGTAGGTGACTTTGGGAAGCTGAGTTGACGTAACCCCCCTTTTATAATGTGTTTCAATCTCCTGATTTACGATAAAATCAGTATACGATAAGGTATGACCGACGTAACCCCATCGTAAATCGAGTAGTGACTGTACTCTATTACAGTACAGTACTTAGATGAACAAGAAGAGAAAAACACTACTGACTGTGTCATGGCTGTAAACAAAATAAGCAGAATTCAGAAACTGATTACCACAACACAGTATATGAGAAACATTACAACCCAGCGTGTTACCTGTGACTGGCGATCATGAGGGTGGTATACAGGGTATGGGTAAAGACGCTCATAATGTTCTGGCGCAAAGAGAATGCACCGTTTGTATCCCACCAGCTGACAGAAAAAGTTTTGTTGTTCATCGTAGTGAACTGGAGTTACATTCCCTGTGAATAAAATAGTAAATGAAATAAACTTACAAGAAATCCAGAATGATAAGGCATGGTGGCCTATTCATTACACCAAACTAAATGGAATGCTACCTTCATCAATCTAAGAATAACTACTAGCTACACACTGAACTATAGAGTCAAACTTAATGATCAAGATATTTTCAAACTGAGAACTGGCAAGAGAAGGGGAGGTAGAGTCCACTATGGCACAGAGGGAATAAATTTAACTGCTTTTTTGACCTGGAACAAGATTCACAAACAAACTTCTTATTTTTCTGTTCTAACTATAATTTGCTCTTGCATTAAGGACACAGAATGGAGGGTACAGAATCATTTATGCCATTTGTTCTCCCTGCAAAAACAAATGTGAAATACAATGGGGGACTGTTGTATATCTGTCTGCGAATCTCAGCCAGGTTTTGCAAGTACATTATGTTCTCAGAGTTTGGCAAAATCAGTGCAACACCTGCTCCAAGTCCACCCACTTAGAGTTGGCACACCCGTTCTCAGGGACATTATATCAGTTTATTTCTGCTACCTCTTGGCATTTTCAAGTAACTCAGGAATGACCTACTATACTAAAAAAGTTAATAAACAAAATATTTAACTCCTCCAATGAAAACAAAACCTTCTGGAGACAGCAAGAATGAAACTAGAAGGCTCTCAGAGTGCATACCTCCACCAATGCCAATAAAATTAATGATCTACTGCTTTAATTCCTCTTTCCTACCAGGCAAATACCTTCCAGTCTCACACATTTAATAACTGTACAGTACATTCCTAGTCTGCCTGTTACACAATCACAGAGAGCACATAGTTCTGCCAATTCCAATAAAATATACAATTTATTCTTGCATCCGGCTCAAAATCTACCTCAAAGTCTAATCAACTCTTCCTTGACCCACTGCCCACCTAGACATCCTCAGGCAGCTGTTTCCAACATTTCAGAGGCGATGCTAGCAAGTCTTGGTTTCTTCAGCTTAAAGAAGTATTGTACAGTATTCTACATTTCATTTTTGCTACCTCCCTGTAGTGAAAGAGATAATGGAAGGCCCTGGTGGATGTGCCTGACTTCTCCACTTCAAAAAGTCTCTTCTAATCTGAATAAAAGCATAACTATCAAGAATAAAATGGAAAAATTTATGTTTCTGGAACTGAGTGTTAACCCTCAACCCTCTTATCATTACCAATGTGTCATGGCTATACCCCAATGACAAAATGCTGGACTTCCAAAAATTCAAATGAACAGATTATTTTTGGCAAAACATTTCTATTAACCACAGACAATGTGGTGCAAACATTAATTAATAAGCATGTATGATATCACTGCCATACTGCTCATTAACTCTCTCATGGTTGGGACTACTCTAGTATTCTATTCCAGTTAACACAGATGATTTAAATCAGCTGGGGGTTAATCATATGAGCATGTGTTAATACCATCACATTTAATCCTCTCATAGTCAGGAAACCTCTGGTATTTTATTGCTGCAAACCAGAAGATTTTATTCAGCTGAGAGTGAGTATAAGAATCTCAAAGTGTTAATACCAGCATCATTAACCCTCTCATGATCTGGATAGCTCTAGAAATCTGCTCGAACTCATGCCCAAAGATTTTAAATAGCTGAGATAAAGTCACTGAAGAAGCATGAATGTTAAAGTACGAGAAGACTTAAAATTCCACCCTATGCTAACCTTCCATGCCCACCAGGAGGAGGTTTGATGTGAGTGGCCCCCAGTTGTGTGTCTTCTGCTGGATGTTGAGCCACTGCCAGTTGAACTGCAGGAAGTCCACCACAATACCCTGGCCCACTGTGTTGTTCAGGCCCTGCTGCAAGTACACTCTGCCGCCAACCACCACACGTTTAGTCCACATCACACCACATACCAACTTCATCAACAAAGCTACCGGTACTAAACAATCACTATCTATCTATCTATAGCCAGACACCTTAATCCTGTAAGGGGTGGCCAAAAACAAATCACTTCATGTCGCCCTGTCCCCTGCCAGTTCGCTGTCCTTCCCCCAACTTACACCCTCATCTCTCATAGATTTCTCTACTCCATCCCTCCATCACATCCTTCGTCTCCCCCTCCCTCTGCTCCCCCTCCACCTCACTCATACACACTTTCCTAGTTAGTCTCTCATTCTCCATCCCCTTCACATGGCCAAACCACCTCAGCATATTTCTCCTAACATTTTCTATCACATCCACATCCACACCCCACCGCTCCTTCACTTCCTCATTTGTCAGTCTGTCTCTCCATGTAACTCCACATGTTCCTCTCAAATAACTTATTTCCTCTGGCCTCACTCTTGACTTCTGTCCTTCCAGCAAGGTCCAAGTTTGGCTTCCATACATCAGAATAGGGATCACAATACTGTCATGCAGCAACTTTTTTTTACCTCCATGCTCATGTCCACGTTTCTTACAACCGCTTTCAAGGAACCAGCAACCTTTCTTCCCTGCTGTACCTTTTCAAGCACTTCATCCTCCAAACTTCCATCCTTCCTCATCAAACTACCCAAGTACTTAGATGCACCCACATTTTCCACTTCCTCACTATCCAGCCTCACTGTGCATTCAGTGACTTCATTTCTCTTGAAGACCATAACATTACTCTTCCTTACACTCACCTTTAGATTCTGCTTCTTACATACTCTCCCAAACTCATTCACCAAGCTTTGCAGTTCCCCTTCATCTTCACTTAACAATACAGTATCATCTGCAAACAACAGAACAGGAAGTTTCCAAATGCTGTCCTCTCTCATTAGAGTCGTGCCAACATCTCTACAAACTTAATTTACCAACCTATACACTACTCCAACCTATCCCAGATGTGCTAATTTGGTCGACCAGTAAAGCCTATGCAACATACTGAAACATCCTAAAGAGCCATAAAAAAAAGAAAGAAAAAAAGAAAAGAAAAATGTGACCCTGATACAGCATGTCCTGAAATTCTCAATTTTAGAGTGTATAACACAAAGACACACATGCATGCACACTATCCAGTCACATCATCCCAGTAAATACATGGCACTTCCACTCAGTCTCAGAGCACAGCTGGATAAATGGAATATTCAACTTTACCAGGATTCTGCTTACCCTAAATCCATTCTTCCTCTGTCAGCATGTTGTGAAGGCACTTACAAAAATGTTGCTTAAGTTACCCTTACCTGGCACACACAAACATGATGGTACTGAGCGAACCCTTTCAAAATAGCCAAGTCCAGAGATATGTTTTAGAATCCTATTGTGATTGTAAAATGCAATATGTACTCATATCTGCCCCTCAAGTTTTAAACAATCTAGACATGGATGTATAAATGGGGAAGATGCCAAAGCTGAGGTCAGCCATGGTGCCTAGACTACGTCTCACTATCTTTTGCAATGCACTAAAAACTATTCTTACAATATTATATAACTCCTAATGAGTCTCAGCTCAATAAAAAGATATCTTGATGCTGTGTGGATCGTCAGCTCCCTCCGGCAAGAAATTCAGGTGGGTATTGTCATGACCTCCTGGATGCAAAAACAGACTCTTCATTCCAACTGGTAACCATTTGGCATCTATGGAAATTGCAAAAGCAGATGGTGGGGGGCAAACCCTACAAAAGATACTTATATAGCTGAGGCATTTGTCATGGGGAGCTGAATGGAAAAGCTGATACCAGCCCTGTGAATGAAGTGATGGGACATTCTGGCACGCCACAGAGGATCATGACTGAAGGCTATGTGGCAGTTAAGTTATGCAAAAGACACTAGCCAACTGTACTTCATACTTCAAACACAAAGTACATAATTATAAATGGTACAGAGAGGCTAGAGAGAATGCAAAAAGAAGCCTGACTTACTATGTTGTGACTTTTTTCCTGGGCTGACTCTGGGGACAGATTTCACAGTCCGTATCCTAGTCCTCCTACGTGCCACACACTGTCACATATCACAACTCTGGCACTAATAACCACTGCCCATACTAAATACTATACTGTATATGCTAGGGCTACCTCATTTAGAACAGGTGTAATGATATTAGTAGGGGTGTTTTCATGACAGGCAGGTGGGTCTTGTGAAGATTAGTAGTCAGTTTTATTGAAATGAAGTAACTAAACTTTCCCCTACCCCAGTCTGCATTTGAATTTGTGTTTTCTTGGACAGCCATGCTCTTCTGCCACTTAACCAACACTTCCGTCTGTCTGTTTATTGCTTTGCCGCATAGTAAAGCAGTGATGCAGGTTCTGAGTGACTAAGTAATTCAGAAGTGCATTGTGGGTCTGCCTGTTTATTGCTTTGAAACAAATGAGGCACTGGGATAGGTAGAGCATACTGTGTGCCTATGTATGTAATGAATGGCTCTGCATGAAAAAGGGAATCAAATGAAGCTGTAGTGCTCAAACTTCACAGGGAATGGATGAAATATGTAAACCTGGGAATCATGAAGCATTTTTTCTGTCCCAGATCAGCCAGTTTAGTAATGATCCCCTTCCTTCCCCAATTATACCACCCTCCCTCACCTTATACATGGTCTGCCATCACCTCTAACAATCAAATATCCTCTCCTCAGACTCACTCGTTTCGTTTTCGTTTCGTTTCGTTTTTTAAAGGCTCCAACATGCTTGCATGTGTCGGCCTTGGTCACCTAATGGCGGCTCTCCTCGCTGCACGATCCATTGCAGCCTCCCTGTTCAGTCCCTTAACCCTAAGGTCACACTTAATGACCTCGTCCCATGTCTTTCTCGGTCTACCCCTCATAACCCCATCCCCAATATTAACACTTCTCACCTTCCTCACCCAATTATCATCCCCCATCCTCTCCACATGTCCAAACCACCTCAATCTACCTCTCCTCATCACAACACCAATACACTCCAGTCCCATCCTACCTCTCAACTCTTCCATTGTAACCCCAGCCCCTCCAGGCCTTGGACGCAGGGACGCACTGCACATCCACCTAATCATTGTCATTTCTGTACGTTTGAGCCGGCAAATGTCTTCCTCCTTCACTGCCCAGGTCTCACTGCCATACAGCATTACTCCACAATGCTAATATCCAGAACTAGATAAATAAAATCTTAACTCTTACCTCTCATCTCCAGGCTTCCAGTCTCGCAACTTTTTCACAAACTCGGAGAATGTGATGTCCACTCTCTTTGTTGGAGGCACAAAATTAGTCTTATACTGCTTTATTTTGGCTTCATCATAATACTTAAACTTATGGTTCTTTGAGAGGAAGACCATGTAGCGCTCACTCCCCATATTGGCTTCAAGGTAGTCCAAGTCCCACTTCAGTGCCGTATCACAAAGCTTCGTGTCTGTCAGCACCACTGGCTTCTGTAAATACGAAAAAATAAATATATAAATAAATACAATAAATAAAAAAATAAGAATCATGCTGATATCTGTGAAAAATTAAGCAGTATAACTTATATAAATATTTTTATACATAACTGGTACCATATATAAAAACTGGATCTGAAAACTAGAGCACTGTGTTATTTATGCTGTTGCTGTGGCCCCCAAGTTCATCTGGACAAAAACCTAATGGACTGCAGGAAACCACATCCATAAAAGTGGAAAACCTCCATTAGTCACTGGATTCTGATGTGGGACATTAATCCCAGCAAAATGAACCAATTTTTATTTTCAAGGGCAGATGAAGCCATCAAACCAACCACAGCAATCATCCCCATATCTCCATTGATAAAGGAAACCTGCAGACTAGAAATGGGCTTTCTTATCTTCTGATTTTTATCCAAGAAGACATCAAATACCTTTATCTACGCCATTCCCACTGCAATTCATCATACACTTGTCAGTCTGGCAGAGACAATCCAGTGACTACCAGGCCTAGGGTGGAAAAAAAATACCCAGTACCAAACCCTGGTCGTTATGCTTCTCCATTTACACCATACCTTGTTCAACCAACTCAATCCCCTGTCAATTGCCTAGTCTCTTCAGCTTCCATACCTCTTTTTTCACACATTCATTTACCATACCTGTTCACCTTCAGCAACGACCATGTTCCCTCACACCTTCAAACTCACGTCACATTTATCCATTTTACCAATTCTGTTTCATGCCTTCTCTTCCATCCTGTTATTAACAGACTTCTCCATATCTTTCATGAATCACACTGTTTCATATATTATCAACTCTATGCATTCTAATAATACTCCTCAGAAGTCTCAATCCGCTCCTAAATCCACTGCTGCTATAAATCCTTTTATTTATGGTACTTATGTTTTTTTTTAAATGTCATGTGTTGGAGGTGTGGCTAGAGTGAGGTGTGGTTTGAAGAAGTTCAAGGAGCTGCTGCCTCTCCTGACACTGAGAGGGCTCTTCCTCCAAGCTAAGGGATACTTGTATGCAGCAAGTGTTAAGAATGTAATGCTGTGTGCTAGTGAGACCTGGGAAGTAAAGGAAGAGGATATTCGCAGACTCAAACATGCAGAAATGGCAATGATTAAGTGGATGTGCAGTGTGTCCTTGAGTGTAAGGCCTGGGGGAGCTAGGTTTACAATGAAGAGTTGAGAGGTAGGACGAGACTGGAGTGTATTGGTGTTGTGATGAGAAGAGGAAGATTGAGATGGTTTGGGGATGTGGAGAGGTTGGGGGATGATAACTGGGTGAAGAAGGTGAGAAGTGTTAATGTTGTGGGTAGAGAAGTGAGAGACAGACCAGAAAAGGCCTGGGACAGGGCCACTGAATGTGACTTCAAGGTTAAGAGACTAAATGGGGAAGCTGCCAGAGATCGAGCAGCATGGAAAGCCGCCATTAGGTGACCAAGGCCAACGCATGCGAGCATGTTGGAGCCTTCAAAAACTAAAATGAAAACAACAACTCTAGGCACATAGCCTATTTGGCAGCCTGTTCTGCGAGGCCCAGCAATCCTCCTACAAGCTGGTACCAAACACCTTCAGTTGTTACCACTTTGGCCCAAACATCCATTGTCTATACTGAATACATACGGTACTAGCTGTCACATGCAGGATTGGTGTAATGATATTTTGGGAGATGTTCTCATGATATGCCAACGGGTCTTGTGAAAATTCAAGAAATTCTGCTTTAACAAAATTCGCATCATCAAACTGTTCCAGGTCTGGGACTGAATGTACACTTTTAAGTATCTGAAATGGTATGAGTATATTAAGAGGATGTAGGATGACAAACGAGTGCAACAGTGAAAAGTGTGAACGTCCAGGGTAGGGATCCAAGAGGCAGACCAACAATAGACCCAAGACAAGGTCATAGAGTGTGACCTCAGGGATCCATCCATCCATCCATTGCCAGATGCCATGTATCCCAAATGGGGTGGCCAAGGGATAAGGGATGGAATAGGGAGGTTGCCACAGACTGAGCAGCATGGACACCCACCATTACGTTACCAAGGCTGACGCATGCAAGCATGTCAGAACCTTTATAAACAATATGATATGATACAATCACACAATTATCGCTAATCACCTGACTACAATCTCAAATGGTACAAAACTAAGAGGTCTTCTACTAATCATTATGTTGAAACTGCAGCACCAAGGCCCATATTCTTGTTGGTTTATAAGGAGCTCTAGCACCACTTCCTAATCAGTAAATTTCGACACACGGAACATTAGTACAGTATTCTCTTGTAGGCTATTCATACACATTATGCTGATGCTCAAGTGGAATGCAAGGGAATACTAACATGTAGCTTATGTAGTTTAGTGGTTACAAAAATCTAAATGGTAAGGAAGAGGTAGTAGTAAGCCTTTTTAACCCAATGTGAATGAATGCTGTTCCAAGTGAATTGTTGCTGGTCTCAGGCTTACCGGTATTTGAAAAATTGACAAACTATCTATCTATCTATCTATTGCCAGACGCCACAATCCCGTAAGGGGTGGCCATTTGACTTTGCAAAACATTTAATTCATTTTCATGTTGCTGCACTGGAGACATACTGTTGGGTGGGCTTACTGCAACCTAGGGGTCAAGATACAGAGACACCACATACTCAGTAACCATATTATCCAACAATCAGAACACCACTATGACTGGAAGGACCCTGAAGATCTGAGAAACCTGAACTTGAAAACTGTATAAATGGCATGGCACAATTCATATATACTTCAGAAAACACTACCAAGCAAATTTAGGGTCAATTTCAGGACTAAGCGATCCAACTTTCACAGTTAGGCTGGGTCCTCTCATGGTCTGTGCCATACTTATACATGCTTCCTTCTACAATGCAAAGTCAGGGCCAAAGGATCCATCGCTAGTATGATGGATTCTAGGGTTAATGTGAAGGATGCCACGGCAATGGATGTCAAGGGTTAGGGTAAAGGACTAAAGGAGGCCATGGTTAGGGGAAAGGATGCTAGGATTAGGATGAAGGATGCTAAAGTTAGGGTGAAGGATGCCTGTGTCAGGATGAAGGACACCAAGGTTGGGATGATGGATGCGTTAGGGTAAAGGATGCCAGGATAAGGATGAAGGATGCCACAGTTAGGGTGAAGGATGCCTAGCCTGGGATGAAGGATACTAAAGTTAGGGTGAAGGATCCCAAGGTTTGAGTGAAGGATGCCAGGGTTAGGGTGAAGGATGCCAGGGTTAGGGTGAAGGATGCCAGGGTTAGGGTGAAGGATGCCAGGGTTAGGGTAAAGGATGCCAGGGTTAGGGTGAAGGATGCCACAGTTAGGGTGAAGGATGCCAGGGTTAGGGTGAAGGATGCCAGGGTTAGGGTGAAGGATGCCAGGGTTAGGGTGAAGGATGCCAGGGTTAGGGTGAAGGATGCCAGGGTTAGGGTGAAGGATGCCACAGTTAGGGTGAAGGATGCCAGGGTTAGGGTGAAGGATGCCACAGTTAGGGTGAAGGATGCCAGGGTTAGGGTGAAGGATGCCAGGGTTAGGGTGAAGGATGCCACAGTTAGGGTGAAGGATGCCAGGGTTAGGGTGAAGGATGCCACAGTTAGGGTGAAGGATGCCAGGGTTAGGGTGAAGGATGCCAGGGTTAGGGTGAAGGATGCCAGGGTTAGGGTAAAGGATGCCAGGGTTAGGGTGAAGGATGCCAGGGTTAGGGTGAAGGATGCCAGGGTTAGGGTGAAGGATGCCAGGGTTAGGGTGAAGGATGCCAGGGTTAGGGTAAAGGATGCCAGGGTTAGGGTAAAGGATGCCAGGGTTAGGGTGAAGGATGCCAGGGTTAGGGTGAAGGATGCCAGGGTTAGGGTGAAGGATGTCTGGATCAGTAGAAAGAATGCCAAGGTTAGGATAAAAGGATGCCAAGATAAGGGTCGAAGGATGCCTAGGCTTGAACCAAAACAAACACAGGTTAAGATGAACAAATGGCAAAGTCAAGGCCAAAAGGTGTGCCTCAGAAGATTTAGTTAAGTTAGGCCCTTTTCACTTTCAATATAGGTAACTACTGTACAGTATATTGCTATAATACATGAACCTGAAGAAAACAAACATAGATTTTCAATTTTTCCAACATCATTACTTCTAAGACTCAATAAGCTGTCTTGTAACTCCAGTTTTCTCACTTCTCTAAGTTCACGTCCAACTCTGACTTTCACTTCTTTGCATTTTTTGGTTTTCGTAGTTTGGCAAGGCTGGAAAATCTACAGCAAACACCAATGGGACTCAGAATTCAAGTTTCCACTTTTCTGAGGCAATGCGCTAACCAAATACATCAAGGCAGTTCCCATACCTACACTCTGCCAATCAGAAAGGCAATAGTCACTGAGAAGTGTTACAGTAACTCAAAAAGGGTGGTTAAATTTCCTAAGTTCTGTCTTTTTCAAAATAGCTGGCTCACATATCCTATTTGGTAGCTTTTATCAATTCTTTACAGGTTTTTCATCTTATATTAATGCTCTTAAATCCTCATTTTCCTCATGGTCAATATTCTTTTTATTTGAGATGGTGTTTAAATTTTGGAAAAAAAAAAAAAAAAAGTCTACCAGTATACTGTTCTCAACTCTCTTAGATCACACCTTCTAAACATCAGTGAAAAAACTCAAATAACACTAGTAAGGAAAGCTAAAGAGTTATTAGAATATACAGTACTGATATTCAAGAATTTCTTTTTACATTCCCAAATAAAAACCTGGTACCAGAAGATCTAACCTTTGCACTTGTAATACAGTCCCCCTTGTCTCATTTCTTGTGTGTTTGTATGCATGTAGCTGAACAGACTATTGGAATAAAGGGAAACTGTAGCTTATGCCTTCACACACACACACACACACACAAACTGGCCCTCACAAATGAACCGACCTCCTGTGAGATGAGTGCCGTTGCCTGGGGGTCGGTGCAGGACAGGCGTGGTATGGGCTCAGTGGGGAAGAAGTATTTCCTGAGGTGGCTCTCATCCCACGCCTGGCTGTTGGAGGTGCTCGTCGTGCCGTTCATGTTCATGGTTGGCTAGTTGGGAATTTGTATAAGTATGGAGATTTTGACTAAGCTGCTGTAATTTTGCAGAGGGAGGGATTATGGTTACATATATGCCCCAGATCCCTCGTAGAGTTGGCTGTGAAGTCGAAAAAGAGGTTGTTACAGGTGCTGAGGGCCGTGCTGATCCAAGGCAGCCCTGAGCAGGTTGAGGTGAGTGAGTACGTGATCAGAGCCCCATTGTTGACATTACGTGAGGTGGAGCTTCACGGACACCCTCGGCCTCATCAGCGTTGCTATGGTGACATCCCAAACCTTATCTCACTATATATTCCCCTTATTAGCATTATTTTCTCGTGCTTCTTATGCCAAAGAAAAATAATTATAGTCTGAATATAGGTATGTCAAACTGAGGGATCCCTCTGTGGAAACGGATTCGTATGGATTGCTGACGTTCGCGGATTGAAAAATTATCCGTAACTTACCCAAACTATTACAAAAATACTCACATGCAGGATCAACAATACCTACCTTGTAATAATTCCAATATTATGGCGAAATTTGCAGGGAGTTTGGGTATTGGGTTGTAATGTATGTTTTGTGCTCGTAGAACTCGGGATGTCTGAGAGCGAAATAGTATAGTGCACATGTTACAATAGTGTTTGAGTGTGAATGTGCCGAGTTTAATAATATCAAAGTGAGTATAGCAAGCTCTGAGAGACACTCAATTTGTTTTAATAATACGGCCGTGCCCGTAAGTGCCACAGACTACGCTTCTAGAACAAAACACGCAGTGGAGAAACCAATTTTCAGGTAGGGTGATGCTGATCGTATTTTTTAGCAGCCTCACAATGGTGCAGCGTATAATATCACGTTCTAACGGCAATTACCACATGGGTAAGGATCTAGCTTTGGATTCGGTAAGGGCACGAACTTTAAAGTCTTGAGTTTAACACTAATGGCTATGAGGGACATGCGCTCTAGTGCTCTAGCTCAACACTCCCGTTATGACCAGTCCTTCCCTTCCTTTTCTGCCCTTCTCACAGTGATTACCATTCAGCCCTTGAGAATCCATATCATAAACTTGGGATGAATTCTGGGCTAGAGGGAAATGAGTGTTGTGCCTTACTTATAAACACCATGCAGAATAGCTTACAGGTACGCCCTTTTTACGTGTTACCTGTGGCTGATTAGTGTGTTAATTGGCCAATAATAAATATACGATAACTGTCAGCCTTTGCTGCCCTGTCAGTACTGTACTGCCATGCGCTGTCATTGTCATGGTGCTGTCATCCCATGTGTCAGTGTTCTCATGACAGTCCTGTCCTGTCATGTCCTTTACCTGCCACTCCTCATCATTTTCAACCCATTCCTCTCTCTCTCTCTCTCTCTCTCTCTCTCTCTCTCTCTCTCTCTCTCTCTCTCTCTCTCTCCGTTGGAAACTAGCCAATTGCGAAAAATTCAAGAACTTATCTTAGAAATGTAATTCAAGTTTAGGACAGGTATCTTATAGAAAGTGAGGTCAGGGGTGAAGGTGAGGTCAGGGGTGAAGATGCGGTCAGGGGTGAAGGTGAGGTCAGGGGTGAAGATGCGGTCAGGGGTGAAGGTGAGGTCAGGGGTGAAGGTGAGGTCAGGAATGAAGGTGAGGTCAGAGATAAAGGTGAGGTCAGGGGTAAAAGTGAGGTCAGGGGTGAAGGTGAGGTCAGGGATGAAGGTGAGGTCAGGGGTGAAGATGAGGTCAGGGGTGAAAGTGAGGTCAGGAGTGAAGGTGAGGTCAGGGGTGAAGGTGAGGTCAGGGGTGAAGGTGTGTTCAGAGATGAAAGTAAGGTCAGGGACGAAGGTGAGGTCAGGGGTGAAGGTGAGGTCAGGGATGAAGGTAAGGTCAGGGGTGAAGGTGAAGTTAGGGATGAAGGTGAGGTCAGGGATGAAAGTGAGGTCAGGAATGAACGTGAGTTCAGGGTGAAGGTGAGGTCAGGGATGAAAGTGAGGTCAGGGATGAAAGTGAGGTCAGGGATGAAGGTGAGGTCAGGGATGAAGGTGAGGTTAGAAGTAAAGGTGAGGTCAGGGATGAAGGTGAGGTCAGGGGTGAAGGTGAGGTCAATAAACTGCATATAAATTGATTTAGATATAATACACAAAGACCAGGATTAGATTATTGCTTGAAATGTTTGGAGTTAAAAAAAAAAAAAAAAAAAAAAAACGAGATGGTTAAATAACGTCAAAATTTATCGTTCGGAGCGAGGAAGTGAGCTAGGGAGAATATAACCAGACACAGTACGGTGTGAACGAGTATGCCGCAACACATCACCAAAGGCAGTTTATTTTGGAGACTTAAACCTGCAGCGAATCTAAGAAGCATCATTGGAAAACTAAAATAATAATAATAATAATAATAATAATAATAATAATAATGTTACTTAAGTGTCTTTATTTCAAAATTCGCCACCATACTCTTAATACTCTCATCCCTTTTCTGTCCAACTTACTAATGCAAGAGTTAACCGTTACTCTCAGTCCTTCATGTATGCAACAGGTCATCTCTGGAACTGTCCTCCTCTACCTGTATTTCCCAATGACTATGACCTCCAGCCTTTCAAACGCAGTGTGTCCAGGCATCTGGAAATGAAAAGATCTTGAATATTACTATGTTAACTTGTTTTTTTTCTTGGAACAGTCTTGCATGCTTCTGGCCTTTGGTTCCTTCTTCCATGCATTAAAAAAAAAAAAAAAAAAAAAAAAGGGCCAGACTGAGCACCAACATTGTTACTTCATAAACACTTACATCAACACTGGACCCATGCAAGTCACTGGAAAGCTTGTGGGAAAGTAATTGGAGTTACGTGAGTTTTCTCGGGAACTCGCCACCACAATGCTGAAGAAAGCCAAATTTAAACACTAATACTGTTATTTCACAAATTATTAAGCTACAGCGGACCCAGTCACATCTTTGGAAAACTTGCTGATAGTAATAGGTATATCTTAAGTGTTTTTTTGTTTTGTTTTTTCTAAAAATCGCCACTATATTGCTTAAATTTAAAACAGTTTCAGAACAGAACACCCAAACTGCACCCTGGAACATGTTCCACAGTTCAGCTGTGGAAGCCAGTAACTCCATTATAGGTCAACGAAAATGAATATACTGTATAGAAAATTATTAATGAAAGAGAAACGGTTATGTATAACCAGTGCTCTGTATTAACAGGGAAGCAAAGAAGGATGAGACTAAAGATTTTAGTGGGTCAGAAAGTACCTTGCTGAAAATATGCGATACTTCTTGACAGTGAATGTGGTCACATACAAGCGAGGATAAAGCAGTGTGCAATGCCTTAAATATTTTTTTTTTAATCAACATTTAACAAGAGAATCTAGACGTTATAGTCAAAGCAACAGCTACATTTGTTAGCTGCTGTGCCAGGCTCATCTGGCGTCAACGTAATGGACTGCAGGCTGAATTTATCCTTCCCCTGCAGTCCACCATCTTTCCGCGGGACTGGGAGGTAGGTGAGGGACTGGTCAGCGGAGTTGTCCAGTAACATCAGTGCCACCACATGAAGGTGTGGCTCCAGCACCAACAGCTAATTACAATTATAGTGTCCACCGTGAAGTAAGTGTTAGTAGGGAAGGTTTAATGAAATGTGCGTCCTAGTTAAATCATAATTGGTAGGGAAGATGTATTCAAAGAACTTAATAAATAGAAACCTCAGAAACCTGCTGGGCTGCACCGCTTTGAAAGACACTCAAGTCAGCCTGGCTTCAGTCAAGGTGGATCCCGTGTTAGAAACTTGTTTACACTTTGCACTGAGTTGTATGAGACGGTATAGACTGATAAAGCAGTGACATGAGAGTGATAACACTGACATGGCGTGACATGAAAGCACCGACATGGTATAAAATGACATGGCAGCACTGACTTGAGATCACTTAACATGCCAGCACTGATATTGCATGATATATGACATGAAAGCGTAATCATGACACGACAGCACTGACAAAAACTTGACATGACATTTCATGACAGCACTGACAAAATGACGGTCCTGCCATTTATGACATGACAACACTTACAGGCCTACAAAGCTATAAACTGAATAAGGTAAATCTTTATTAAGGGAAAAGTAACATATTCCCATTCTCTGGTGACACGTTCCGTAAAAAAATACAGGGAGCAAACATAAACGTTATCTGTTAACTGTTGAAAAACCAGACGACCCCTCCTTGGTGCATCGATCGTAGCGATGGATCCGTCAAGGGCGCAGCGCCATCGGTCAGTGGCGCAGATCACTCGTCAGCGTGTAGTATTAACAAACTGACCGCCAGGCTAATTAAAATTTGCGTTGTTTTGATGCTGGTCACGACGCGGTATCGCTCTGCACCTCCGATGGTCACCAGAACGTAAACTCTATTAATTGGAGAGAGAGAGAAAGACACAGATATATTTCGTTGCTGTGAGGTGACGAGAGAAGCTTTCAAACTCCCGGTGCTGCCCTTTCTCGGCTACCATGAACCTGTGTGGGTATTTATCGCCTTCCTGGTCGCGTCTCTGTTGTAGTTAAGTTCTGAAGACGAAATAAGAAGTGTATGCATGTCATTATTTTATGGATTAAGGTTTGATAGAGCGGGGAGTGGCACCAGCAACCCCCTCTCTGATACATTTGAATTTAAAAGTCACAGAGCGGTATCGTCAAAGCTAAGAGTGAGAATGTGTGATACGCCTTCCCCCCTTCATCATATTTTTGTCTTTTTATATAAATTCTGAACCATGTGAGTATTATAGAACATGTCTAACCTTTCCGTATCCTTGCTGGCTACCCTCTATAATGTGGAATGCAGCCTGGTTTCCTCTAACAGTTCCAGTTGCTCCTTAAGTGACCGTCATATATTTCGCCCGTCAAAAGTTTCGGTCAATATTTCGCCTATCAAAAATTTCGGCCTTCGTGTACTCAGTTCTGGGCGGTGTTCTCATGAAACTGCCTGACATTCTAGCACTTCTGCCTTGACGTTATTCTGTGTTTCGATTTAGCATTCTCTTGTTTATTATGTGTTTTTGCTGTCAACGGAACTATACCATTTTGCATTAACATGGCCCAGAGTTTTGTCTTTTTGCAGCTTCACGTCGCCGGCAGAAAAAGACTACCAATTCTTCCCCACATAACGTCACGCAATTCAAAAGTTCCACTTCTTCCCCACATAACGTCACGCAATTCAAAAGTTCCAATTCTTCCCCACATAACGTCACGCAATTCAAAAGTTCAATTCTTCCCCACATAACGACACAATTCAAAAGTTTCAATCCTCCACATAACGACACGCAGTTCAAAAGTTCCAATGCTTCCTCACAAAACGACACGCAATAATAGCGATGGCAATAATAGCATTTTTGGCTGGTGATCTTCCTCAGTGGTGGGCGGCGTGGTGATGATGACGGTGATGGTGATGATGGTGACAGGGGCAGAGCAACAGAAAGCCACTCCGTCTCCTGCCTCTCTGCCCACCAGGTACTGTAAATGCAAGCCATATTAAGAGTGGTTTTGATTGTTGGTGATTTCGTTACATTTCCTCCTCGGCGACCATTTTTTTCACGTAACAATCCAGAGAGACAGAGAGAGACAAGACAGAGAGAGAGGGAGAGAATTTCCCCCTTACTTTCCAAACTTGACCGCTGCCAGAGAGAGAGAGAGAGAGAATTATACTGTAGTTTTTCTTTTACATTCCAGACTTAACCGCTGACACACACACACACACACACAGTTTCCCCCGTAACATTCCCAACTTGACAGCTGCCAGAGATAGAGAGAAATATATATATCGTTTTCCCCTTTCCAGACGTCCTCTCATCAGCAACCCTCTGGCGCTGTCACCTACGCAGATCAAACAGCTTAAAGGCGAGTACAGGATTTTCTTCTGTTTGCAATTTAAATCAGTGTTCTAGGTGAGAATGTTCCCTAGCACCTTTTCCTTAGCGATTTATTTTCCCTATTATACCTAGTCTCATGTATTATTGTTATTTTTATTATTATTATTATTATTATTACTACTACTACTACTACTACTACTACGACTACTACTACTACTACTATTCCGGTATCGCCATTACGTAACATCTCTTCAATAGCGACTTATTTTGCACGGAACACCTCATTATCCTTCTGTATGTAACTGACGCAGATTATGTTGATTTTTAGAACGGTATAAATAGCACACAAGAGAATGTCCTGGTGTACTATGCAAAATAAATAGCTAAGGAAGAGGAGTTACGAAGTCTCATTTACTACGCCGTCAAAAAATACGGGTCATTCGCAGGAAGAAGAGGCACGGGAACTCTCTCTCTCTCTCTCTCTCTCTCTCTCTCTCTCTCTCTCTCTCTCTCTCTCTCTCTCTCAAAACACATTATAGCTACGAGAGAAATGGATCGTAAGCCTATTATTGAATCTGTCTCATGGATATATATTTAACTGTTTCGGGGGGAGTATTCCAGAAGGTTTTCACTCAGCATAGTCTGCCTTAATTACCTGCGTGCGGTCGATAGGCATAGTTCTAATGGTTCGGTTTTATTTATGTATGTGTATGTATTTATGTATGTATGTGTATGTATTTATGTATGTATGTATGTGTATGTATTTATGTATGTATGTATGTGTATGTATTTATGTATGTATGTACGTATTTGTGTATGTATGTTTTATGTGTGTGTGTATTTATTTAGTCTACAGCAGTGCCATGATTTATTTATTTACTCATTTATTTGCCATTGAGTTTGCATTATGTGGAGAGGATGGAGAGCGAGAGACTAACGAGGAGAGTAAATGTGAGTGAGATGGAGGGGGAGGCCGAGGATGAGATGGAAGGATGGAATGGAGAATTATATGAGAGGGGGCTGTGGGCTGGGGAAAGGTGTAGTGAAATGGCGGGGGACGGGGCGACATTGAGATTTGTTTGTGGCCACCCCTTACGGGATTTAGATGTCCGACAATAGGCAGATAGAAAGATAGAGTTTGCAGTAAGTACCAGAGGAATTATGTTAACCTCTAGAATTTGATGACGTCTTGCTTAGTCTGTCCTTGCAACTTCTAGTCAAGATTTTTCGAGTTAGGAAGGACCTCAGGCAGTGTTGGGGCATAAGGAGGCTCAGTCTTACCCTTCCAGTTCGATAAGTCTCTCCTAAGCTGAATAAACTCGATTAAAAATAAAAAATAAAATAGGAAATCGTAACTGGACTGAGGATATTAAGGTTACATTCAAACGTCCCGGTCGGATTGGCAGCCTTCCATACGTACGATCCCTAGGAGGTGGCTGGAGGCTTTTCAAATCGCATAATGCCGCCAGGGGAAGTACAGTAGGCCAGTCATCTATTCTTAAATATATAGGAGTTTGATAGCCTAGCCTCGGGCCCCTATACCTCGAAGGGGGTAAAACGGAACTGGATCTTTTATCATTCATGCGTCACTCCACAGACTCCCTGCACTGCCCGCCATCCCGTCAAAAGTGTAAACGCAGCCGCCCCGCCAAACCACAGCGCTGCGAGGTGAACAAACACTGCACCGGCCATCCTGCACTCCTCTGCTGCTCTGACGCCTGCCTGGGGGACATGAAGGTCTGCAAGATGGGCTACAGGAGGCACTGACAAGGGGAGATGAGAAGAGATATGGAGGGAAATTAGAAGCAGAGAGCCTAATTCTCGTTGGCACTGGAAGCCATAACACTTCTTCCTTAGTGATTTATTTTGCATATTACAACCAAACACTACCTTCAATGATACTTATGGCCGGGGCTGGGGAGAGGGAGGAGGGCAGTTGGAGATAATTCCTGGGGCCCCTCAAAGATAGTGTTAGGAGGGAGGAAAATGCAACATTGTGTAGTTCACTCTATAATGACACATTGGATATCTAAAGGAAAAAAATAAAAGGAAGTAGGATTTTTTTTTTTTTAATGCAAGGAAGAAGGAACCAAAGGCCAGAAGCCCGCACGATTGTTCCCTCGAAGAACAAGCAAAAACAAGATAACGGAACCAAATTCAAGTTGCGTTTATTTTTAAACAGATTAAAACAAGGCTGTGTATAACATTTACAGTACAGAGTTGTGTATTACTGTATTATTGTCATACTGAAGGCACAGGGATATTAAAAAACCTCTGACCTGCCGTCTTTTGATTTAACCTCTCATAAACTCATCAGTCAGAAACATATATTTATAAACAGATACTTTTTAAACAGTATTTCTCGTTATTCTTTACATAACATACTATTTCCTCGTAGTTAATATCGTTGTTTTAAAGAGGGGGGGGGGAAGGTATGGCGCATCCAGGATTATTTTGGCAGTATATCAATGTGCCGTGACACACTGGTTAGGGAACAGTGTAGTCGTGAGCTGGACTTCTGGTATAACACATTCAGCACAGTTTTCAGGGGCAAGGGGGGCCCGTTGTCAATCTTGCCCCGGGCCTTGGCTATCGGCAGTCCTGTTTATACCTTTTTAATATCAACACGACTTGTCTTAGTAACGCAGAAGTAGATGATAAGAGGTAATGTGCAAAA